>NC_059344.1:14673106-14973106 GCF_019703515.2 Myxocyprinus asiaticus | reverse complement strand
GATTTTCTTAAGGATATCTCAAGGTTAGCTACAGTACATGTAGTTGAGTGTGCATGTAAACAAGAATGAGGCAGTTTTGACAAATTTAGAATATTGCTGAATAAAAACAATATTTCTTAAACTGATCAATATGCCATACTTTCCATTTTCATTTTGTACATATCTTCTATACCCACCCAGCTAAGCTCTGCAAAATTTAAAACACGGCATGCAAGCACTCAAAATAACTTCTTTTGACATTTAGTAAACTATCAATTTGTGTGCATGTTATAAATTCTGCTGATACATAATGGTAGCAAATACAGAATGTAAATATCAAGAAACACTTTTTTTAAAATTATATTCATTACATACAATTACATTCACTATCACCCTAATAACGACTATTACCTATCATTACTACATTTCATTATCATTAATATGATTTTTAACACACAGATTGAAAGCGCTGGTGTCTGTGTGGAGAAAGCCTGATTTAAAGTGTGACCATTTTAATAGTGCTGTAATAAGCCGTGACTAAACACGCTCATGGGTACCAGCCAGACACACAGAGATGCACAGCGCAGTGAGAGGGCTACGGCAGGCCAACGCTGATTAGCATATAATTGCTGCCATTGTATTTGGACATGGAGAATTAAGAACCAGCAAGGTGGCAAGATGTCCATTCGTCCCAATAACAGGGGACACCACATATGGAGAGGGAACTAAGGGACGAGGGGTTACTCAAATAACAAAATACCCACTTATATATATATATATATTTTTTAATTGTAGTAATAAATTAAATAGTAACTTAAGTAAATTAGTTTTATTCAAGACAAAAAAAAAAAAAAAAATGTAATATAACATTAGGTTATGATAAAAGTAATCTTTAAGATAGAAATAGCTCCTTAGGGTACAATTTTCTGACTAATCATAGCTCATTTTTATAGAGATTTTTTTAATGCAAAAATTAATTTCAAATGAAAAAAGAGTAAACTTTTGTTCAGTGAACCAAAACTGCGAACTGCGAGACCTTCAGATCACAAACCATGACTTTATAAATATTTGATAAGATTATAACTGCTATATGTGCTTCTTGAGATGGTATAAATGATAATTCACCCCCCTCCCCATGCACACACACTTTTCAGTAATTTCTATTCAATTCTAAATCTCTTTTAAATTGCATATTTCTTTCTTTCGCTCTTGTCTCACTGACTCTTTTCGGTGACCAGACTCAAAGAGAGGGAAAGTATGTCTTTCCCCCCTTTACGTTCCCCTCATGTGACAGCTGAGCGAGTGAGTATGTGGAAAAAGAAAGAAGAAGAGAAATAGAGGCAGAGAGAAATACTGCCCGGGACTGAATGACCTGACCACTGGTGACAAAGGAGGATTGGTCACGCTGGCTTGTGAGTAATGGGGCAAAGAGAAATGTGTGTGTGTGTGTGTGTGTGTGTGTGTGTGTGTGTGTGTGTAGCTGGTAGTGTGTAATGATTTGCTTGCTTTGACACAGTTAAACTTTTTCAATCTCAACACCAGATGAAACACAACTGAGAGGAATCAAGCCATAGACACAGGTGTATTAAACTTTCTCTCACGCCGTCCTATTGTTTGATTTACCAACATAACATAATCTTAATATTATCAGTGGAATTTCAACTCAACACATTTTGGGATGCTTCATGTTTGTACACTTATGTATTTTGAAATAATATTTATAAAAAATAGATGTACAGCTGTAAGTTTTACCACTCTGAGAAGGAGCTGATCATAAAATAAAATCATTCAATATCATTCAGACATTATACCCAAAATGACCATCTTTGAACAAACCCTTACTGTTCGTATTCTGAGCGAAATTTTACAAAACTGGATAACAAATCCATAATTACATCTATATTACATCTGACTGCAGGGAAGTCTGCACAGGAGTGGGCAGGCTAGTTACCTTACCCACAGGTCCTCATACCCCCTGTACATTCTAACCAACTATGAGCACAATACAAGAAAAATAGGCCGGTGGTCTTCCAAGAGGTGGGATGGAAGATGGACCAGTTAGGACGGACTCTACGGAAATGACTGGGATGGACATGGATAATGAGCAAAGGATCCTAAGGAAATGCAGTTGCGGGTGGATGAGGGTAACTACTTACAAGGGGCTGCGGATTCATCAAGGAAGGATGAAATGTGACAGGAAAAGCCAGACACAAACTTTCACTGCAGCAGCAGATCAGACAAGAAGGATATAGAGCCCAGTTGAGCACCACAGCACTACTGAATCCACTATTGTGGAGGAGCACCAAGAAGACCAGTACTGTCAGCTGGACAATTCATGCCTGTGAGGTGAGCCACAAGAGGAAACAACTGTCAACCCACAGACAAGACAGGAAAGGCAAGACAATGAAAGGGAGCTAGGGAAAAGGAAACAAATTAATTGGCCAAGATCTAACGATAAAGAAGCATGGAGCAGACTAGACCAAGACCTGTGCTCCACCTTGGAGAATGTACTCAGCGGAAGGGTGGAGGCCAAGCTTAACATATTTAGTGACACTGTTTTTGAAGAATGAGTAGGTAGATTTGGGAAAGCGTCAGTGAGGATGAGAGATCCCATGGTGATGTGAAGGAGAGAAAAGGAAATACTTTGGCTGGTGAAAGAGTAGGGGCAGCTTCGCAAGGCATACAAAACAGCAGATGAGCATGTGAAGGAGGGCTTGAAAGTATTGTGGGATGGCATAAGGGCTAAGTTGTCGGTTTTGAGGATGGCAGAGAGAATTCGACAGCGTAGAAGAAGGAAGGAGCATGAGAGGATGAAATTCATCAAGGATCATTTAAAATTTTCCAGAAATCTTCCTGAAGAGAGAAGGAGTGGAAAGCTGGTGATGCCGAAGCAAGATCTACAAGATCACATGAAACAACAACTTGTTGATCCCCATAAAGACAGCCTGCTAGGCTCACCTGGATATGTCCCACAGCTAGTGGAGCCAGTAGTGGGATTTGATGTAACTCCACCCAAGCTGAGTGAGATCAGACAGGTGGTAGAAAATGCCAGGGCAATTTTAGCCCTTGGCCCAAACAGGATACCTTTCAGGTTGTATAAGTGCACAACAGTTCTTAAACTGATATGGAGACTACTGAATGTTGCCTGGAAGAAGTAGCGCATACCCCTGGAATGGCGAAGGGCTGTGGCCATCTTTATATCCAAAGAAAAGGAATCCACCAACATAAGTCAGTTTTGGAGTATTGCTCTACTAAATGTGGAGGGAAAGATTTTCTTTTCAGTGGTGCAAGGAGGATTTCTGATTACTTCTTGAAGAATGGATACATAGGCACAAGTTACAGATCCAGTCTGCAAAGAGAGACAAGAAAGACCTCCATGTAGTCTGACTGGACCTGGCAAATGCCTATGGATCGGTTTTCATGCCCAGCTTTTTTCTTGTACCAACGTGTATTAAGAGCTTGGTAGATAGTTACTATGGGGACCTGAAAACATGTCATGCAACACAGGAGTAGACAACTGGTTGGCAGCAACTGGAAAAATAAATTGTGATGGGATGTTCAATCTCTCCAATCCTGTTCACAGTTGCATTCGAGATCATGCTAATTGGTGCCAGACAAATGGCCAGAGGAATCTGTGCACAGTCTGGGGTGAGATTGCCAGCACTACGCAGTTATATGGATGATGTCACAAGCATCTTCCAGATTGCTGCTTGTACAAACAGACTTTTAAAAAGGCTGAAAGAGCTTTTGGTTTGGGCCAGGATGAAGATCATGCCAGAAAAATTGTGTAGCCTTTCTATTCGTAAGGGAATTAGAAACGACCAGGTATCATTTGAGGTGGATAGTGAAAGAATCTCGGTGCTGGCAGAGCAGCTCTTTCGAAGTTTAGGGAGAGAATACACAGCAGATCTGTCAGATAAACACATGTCAGGGTTGGTCTTGAAGTAGCTGAAAGAGGGCTTGTATATTCAATTGTCATCTACCAGGCGAATACAAGGTCTGGTGTTACCAATTTACATTGTATCATTGCCTGTTGTGGCCACTAAAAATGTGTGAGATCACTGCAGCGGCAGTGGCAATGGCAATGAGAAAGTTACATCAGAAAAGTGGCTGGGCTTGCCACGTTTTCTCTCAGACGTAGCATTGTTTGGATGAAATGCCTTACAACTGCCACTAAAGTCCATCACACTGGGTTACAAGCAGGAGAAGACCAGGCTGTTCTTAGAACCAAGGGAATCAACAGATCTATGAGGGCCTGTCAAGTGCAGGTCAGAACAGGCAGCGCCTGGAAGGCAGAGGAGGTTGTAAACAGGGTGGTTTCAAGACTGAAGCAACAAAGATTTTTGGAAGAATCCAATCAGGAAGAGCAGGCCTTGGATGGGGGATGGCTCCCAAACTGTGGTCAGCAGCCTCTAAAAAACAGAGGAAAGAAATGGTAGTGACAGAAGTATCTAGGATGGAAGAGGAAGGGTATATGATTCGAGCAGTCAGCCTGCAGCAGCAAGGACACTGAACAGTATGGGAGGGTACATCTAATAGAGTTTTAGGATGGGCTGACCTGTGGAAGATACTCCAGGCCAGACTAAGTTTTCTAATAAGATCCACCTATGACACTCTTCTAAGCCCTGGAAATTTGCCTTTGTGGTATGGTGAAGAGAAGATTTGTCCCCTCTGCTAGGCCCCAAATATATGCAGCACATAGATGGATGCAAGACCCCCTTGGCACAAGGACAGTACAGGTGACAGCATGAACAGGTCCTGTGAAAGCTAGCAGAGATCTTAGAGGTGTGTAGCATAAAAGCAAACAAAGGCCATCGTGCTCCTTAGAGGAAGTGCATTGAATATGTTTAAAAGGGAGGTGCTGCACAAGGCACGGCACAGAGGGAGACAAGTTCAATCCTGGCACATGAAAGTGATTGGTCAATGGTGATCAACCTTGGCCAGAAGCTAAAATATCCTTCTGAGATCACCATTACCTCCTTGAGGCTGTCATAGTGTTCTGGTCGGCATCAGCTAGGAAAGTCATAATGGTTAAACTTACTGTCCAATGGGAAGAGGGACTGGAGGCACCTTATGAGAGGAAGAAACTAAAATATGCTGATTTGGCCGCTGAGTGCAGGGGAAATGGATGGAGGACGGCCACACCCTGTGGAGGTCAGGTGTTGAGGGTTTATAGGAATATGAAGCACCTTTTGAAAGACATTGGTATCTAGTCTCTGAAGAAAATGGCAGAGGAAGCAGAAAAAGGGTTCTCCTGACTATGAATTGAAGGAAGGATGAAAAGTGGGGTGTGAGAAAGTAGGAATAAAGAAAGGATATTGGTGAGGTAGTATGTGGAAGAGGAAAAGGGATGGGAAGGAATTCAGGGGTTTCTGGTGAGGGAGTGAGTGAGGAAGAGAAACCATGCCAAGATAGGCGTTGAAGGGGAGGCTGATGCATTATCGCGGCTTGCCTCTCATGTCACTCTGCTACTTAATCTGTTGGAGGACTGATTTGAGGATAGGCACTGGACGTGTGGTAGGCAGAGATAGCTTGCCTTTTTTAACAGAGAAGAGGCCTTGGACGTAGGCTAGGTCTGCTCATGGAGGGGGTGTATTAAACCCTGGTTGCATGGTAAGTCTCGACTGGAAAGGAGGAATGTCTTGATGAGAAAGCAAGTACGAGAGGCAATTGAAATTATCCAGTGTCCAGCTGGTGGGGTGGCAGGGAGACGTCCCTGACCGCTGCCCCACCACCAGGAGATCTTCTGGGATTAATGGGACGAAAAAACCAGTGATAGGTGGCTCCCTGCTAATGAGCATGTAGCTGAACAACTGAAGGCACTGGCAGAGGTGTGGCAGGCAGTAATGCCCAGTAGGTTTAGACATTTACCTGTGCATCTGATTAATCTATTTTACAGCAGTTTGTCCAGTCAAACATATGCTTTGGTCAGATAAACAACTGTGGAAGAAAACTGTTTATCATGTGCTTGCTAAGACAAACATCACTACTACTTATGCTCATACTTTGGGTTGAGGATCTCAGCAGTCCCCTAAACTCAAGTTTTAATCTTCAGTGTGAAACTCGTCCTGCACCAATGTGCTACGGACATGAATGATGCCTCAACTTGTGTGGCTTGTTCAGGAGAGGGCTCCTATTACTTGTCCAAGTGTTAGAACATATCATTTCCCCCACCTAATGCCGATCGATAAAACAAATAAAACAAATCTCATAAATGTACAATGAAGGAGGGACCTGAGTCAAATGTAGAAAAATATTTTCAGTTTTAATCAAACCACCGCAGATTTTGGCATTGTCGAGCTACAGTCTTCATCTCTCTATCAAATTATACATATGAAACCATACACATTCAAATAAAGGCAAAGAAAGGACAGCAGCTAAGAAAGTGATGTAGACATTTTCCGGTTGACTTTTTGTGTCACAGTAGCGTGTTGAAGGAGCCAGCTAACTAGCCTGTCAACAGTGAGATGCAAACAACAGCATGGAAAACTTTACAGCCACGTCCATTTCTTACATATTTTTAATCGTTGATTTTGGAGCAGATCAGATGTACATTATTCTTTGTGCTTATGGTGATGTCAGAAGGCAGAAGATGACAAAATGTGGTCCTGGATTGTTATAACTATACAAGCTCTGCTTTGCTTCACTTTCATCCTTATAATCTCAGTGTAAAGCATAATAATAATGTTTAGACTGAGCAGAGATGTTGTGAATAAATAGACAAATAAAAAAAATAAAAAATTATACTTGTTTAATTAAAGATATTTATTGCTACTGCAAAGATTGGTGCTGGGTGATATGAATGTTACTGTGGCAGATTAGTTAATGGACAAAAGAATAGTAATTGGAGGCACATCAATGTGTGACAGGTGTGAATGGTTAACGGACTGCTGATCTGTCTAAAAATGAACATTTCTGGAGTTCGCCATGTGTCCCTGTGTTAATAACAAGATAAACCAGCCTTCAAAGGGCACTTCGAAGGAAGCATAATTATGATAGCCATGCTATAAGATTGCTTCAAACTGAATTTTCAATCAAAATGACTTACTGTAAAAGGTGAGTTATGAATAAACTTTATTTTTGAGCCCCACACCTTTCAGCCCTTCAGACCTCTCACAGTGGATGGTAAAGTCTTCAAAGGGAATAGGGTATGGGGATGATCACTTCTGAATTAAACACACCCACTGTGTTGTTGCTGTTGCTCATATTCTTCTCTACTTTGTGTTGTGTTCTGGGTTAAATACACGTCGTGTGGCACCGCTGTTTTTCTGAGCATGCACATAACCACAAGGCCAATTGCAGACGAGCTGAAGTGTATACATGCTAAACGAACCAATCTAATCGCATTTTCTAGGTCTGTTAGTTCGATTTCACAAAAACCAGACTGCTACGATTTCAGTTGGACTAACGTGTTTAGATGACATTTTAAAATGACAAATTAATGCTTGAATTCAGACTTTTAAAGTGAATTTAAATGCACTCAGTGTTGGGTGTAATCTGATTACATATTAATTAATCTAATGTCCTTTAAAAGCAAGAAGTAGTGTAATGCATTAAATTGTAATTCTTATAATCAGATTACACTTACTGAATTTTAAGATAATGGACTTTACAGTATTTGCGTACCTGTGTTGGGGCAGTACTATGCGCTACGACCATGCACTGTCTTATCCAATTTTCGTGAGAGCACTAAATCTAAGGGCATTTTTCGTACCTTTGATGCAGTTGTAGGTGCTACTGTATCAAAGTGCATGTTCAAACTTTAGAATTAAAAAGACACAAAAGTATGTCTCTGACCATTACAGTTAATACTAACCATGTGATGGTTTAACACACGAGGGGACCAGGTTTTGGACCATTGCTACTCTCCCTTCCGTGATGGCTACAAATCAAAATCTTAGATAAATAAGATGACAGATATGAAACTAAAAAGGAGGGGCATTCTGAAAAGTGCCATGATACATATGATCTGAATATGGTCTGAATCAATTAAACAGCTTTTTTTTTTTTTTTTTTTTGGCTTTATTTATGCACTCGTTATTAGGAAATGTCATGTATACAGTATGTATTGTTTAACAACATTGTATAGATGTGAGGGAGGTCACACTATCCACAGATCCTTTAAGATAAGCAGCACACAGCAGGATGGACTCGCAAGGATTGTTATTTTCTCTCTTTGTCCTCAGCGACTCCACAAGGTTTCAGGAAGGCACATGAGGGCCTGTCACAGGTAGAGCAGAATAGGGATGGCTCCTCTAAAATAACCATTGCCCCCATGCTTGATTGCCCCCTTATTGACACTCACTCTCAAACCCACAATAGCAGTCCTCAGATGCTGTTGAATAGACTTAATCCTGATGGCCCCTGCCTCCGACCAAGTGAATCTCTCTCACTCTCAAATCCAATCCGCCAACCTGCACGGCTCCCTCAGATGTCCCACAGAACTTTTGGACACCCTTTATATTAGGTGTCTTTAAAGCTGTACTATGTAAGATTTTTTGGTTAAAAATTAACAAAGTGGCATTACTGATTGAGTATATAAACAATCAGTGTTCAAAACAATGCCCTTAACTTACCCCGATACACAACGGTAAGCCTATAAAAACTATTTGTATTTTGAGCTGTCGGATCAGTTTTGGTGTGAAATCACTGGCTTATGTCATTCATCCTTGTGTTATTACGTCATGTCCGTAAACACATACACAAAAAAGAAGAACCAGCTCTTCACTTCAGTTCAGTCAAATCTCACACAGTTGGACAGCATCAGTGGTGGTTCTAGCTTGTATGGCGCCCTGGGAAACCCCCTTCAACATGCCCCCAAGGTTGTTGATGGGGGGGCTGGGGGGGTTGGGTCTGTCAGTCTGTCAGGTGGCGGAGGATGAATCCCAGTTGCCATCCATGCATCTTATACATGGCTTGTTGAGCGCAAAGTGTGTGTGGAGGCTTCACGCCATCCACCGTGGCAACCACGCTCAACTCACCTCACCGAGAAGGAACCACATTATAACGACCACGAGGAGGTTACCCCATGTGACTCTACCCTCCCTAGCAACCGGGCCAGTTTGGTAGCTTAGGAGACCTGGCTGGAGTCACTCAGCACGCCCTGGGATTCGAACTAGTGAACTAGCGAACTCCAGGGGTGGTAGCCAGTGTCTTTAAAAGAAAAAAGTTTATTTTATCACCATCATTATTGAATCCTCGGTTTATGGTTTTAGTTTAAGGTGTTGTTGTGTGCATTGCATAGACATACTACTGCATTATCATGGTTCACTTGCCTTATCAACTGAGGCTGTACAATATAAAATAAAAATAATAAAGTCTTCCATTGAATTCGTATCAGCCATATCACAAGTTTCACCTCTTAAATTGATAAGTGCAGTACAATACAAACATTAATATTAGATAAAACACTTGAATAATTATATTAAAATATACTGATAGCTGGTGGTAGAGGAGAGTCCCCTGCTCTCTATGTAAAAGCACTTTGAGAGTAGTGTCAGAAAAGCGCTATAAGTGTAAAATTTATTCATTAAAAATATGTAAATAAGAGTGTTGTTGATCTTCATCAAAGCAAGTAATCTTTCAGTTTTAAATGTTTAATCATATATCATAATATCAACATGAAAATAGCACGTTATGACTCTGGCTCTGAATATCTCCCAGTCATGGTTAAACACAGGCATGTCCAGGTAAGCTGAGCTCAAATCATTAGATTCATCCGGCAGAAGAGCAGTGCCGAAACACGACTGACAAAGTAATTTTAAGTTTCAACCACAGATGTTGCTAGAGAGCACAAAGTTACATAGTGCAGCTTTAACTACTATGTAATAACTTTAAAATACATAAATTAAATGTATTTACAGTGTAACTACATGTTGTTCTGCAAAATTCTCACAAGACACACATTAGCTGCTAATGAGGTTCAGGTGCAATTAGGTTTAGGAGTAGGGGTAGGGTTAGTGGTCAGGGTTAGGGTTTAGGGTAAGGTTAACAGTGTAACTATAAATGTAATTAAATGCAGGTACTTTTATTGTAAGTACAATGCAACAACAAAAATGTACATAATAAGTCAGTTGTATCAAAAGGTTAAGCACACAGTAGTTAAAGATAACTAATATAAAGTTGGACCAAATTTTTAATTCTGTGCTTTGAGAACTGGGCATATCTGACTTATTAAAGTAACATGCAAAAGCAACCTACAGAAACAATCTTCAAAAGGTTGTGCTGATATATTATGTACAGCAGAAAAGGCCATTAGCAGTTAAAAACATTTAAGACTATAAAAAACATATTGACTATAAAATTAAAAGAGAATACATCATGGGCAGTATAATTCTTTGATTTCCATCCTTAACTCTTGCATAACGACACACTAAAACTCTCTCAGATCACCTTAATTACGCCCTGGCAACCACACAAAGCACCGCAGCATTTTGTCAGCAACTTTTGCACGGGTAATCATCAGAAAATTAGAAAATTTAAAAATAGTACAGGTTTTGTACAAACTGTACAGGTTTTATGACTTTAGACAAATGAGGCCCTCAACAAACCTTCAAGGTAATGCTTAATGGTCTCAATAATGCATTTATATGTATTTTGTATATAATCAATGCAGGGGATTCTAGAGGAGATGCTCTGTATCACATACAATACGCAGTTGTTATAGGGATAGTTCACCCCCAGATTAAAATACTGTCATTATTTCCCCATGTTGTTTGAAACCTGTATGAATTTCTTTCTTCTGTTGAACACAAAAGGAGATGTTATGCAGAATGTTAGCTTCAGTCCCCATCCCCTTTCATTATACGGAAAAACTAAATAAAATAAAAGTGAATGGTGACTGAGGCCGGCATTCTGCCTATACATCTCCTTTTGTGTTGAAGAGAAGAAAAAAAGTGATACGGGTTTGAATAAACACGAGAGTAAGCAAATGATGAAAGAATGTCCATTTTTTGGATGAACTATAAGTTTCAATAACATGGGGGAAAGAAAATCACACTGAAAAAGACAGAAAAGATTAAAATCAAAAGGGGGAAAAGAAATATTCTCAATGTTAATAGATGCAACTGTCCTATTCCCAGCCTCTTGGAATTTTCAATTAAAAGAAGAGGCAGGAGGAACATTTGCAGTGTCTGTGCTGAATAAGACTTTGATTACCCAACATCAAATCCACTTCAGCACACTTGTACTGCACCAGAAGCCTGAGAAAGTGTACATAGAGGTAATGACGGGCCTTAATTAGAAACTTCACTTTCCCATCGTGCTGTTCTTCACCAGATTAACTCCCTGTACAATTCTAATCAACAACCTCAGACTGTTGAGGGTCACAATTGACTTGCATGCTGGAATGCCTCTATCCACACTCTTGGTGTCAATGGAGGGATCCCATTAGATACAATGACAGTGTGCTTTATAATGGGAGAGCACAACCAAATTTAAAGCTGCCTTCTTTGTCTAATCAGGGCCAGCTCGCTGTCATTAGTTTCCACTTGGAGAGAGGCTCTAAATAGAAGAATGGCTGGTGTCAGCTGAAGACTCCTCAGGGCTCTATGTCAGTCTAATGAACTGGGGTTCTTTGTGCCTGTATTGGGTTTATTATTGGGCTCAGGGGCCAGGAAGAAAAAGAGTGCTTCAAGGAGAAGTGTTAGCTTGCCAACTGGTCTGAAAACACCTTCAGTGCTGCTGCTTTTTACACAAGATTGCAATGCCATCTTGATACTGTTACTGCTAGTAGATGATGGACAATAACTGCGAAGGTCTATGTTTGCTTAATATTGATTTGTCAAAGACTGTTTTGTTAAGCAATAAGGTGTGACAAACCATGCTATACTGTTGAGCAGTTACTATCTTCTCAACAGAGCATGGCCTCAAGTGCCTTATTGGCTTTATGAAATGCTTTCTACACATTAAAAATGTTAAGGGCACAAAATTTACTTGAGCAAATTCATTAAGTGCCATCCTTTTGCCAAACATACAAAAACAGGACATTGTTCTATGGGTGCTGCACTGTGATATACATAGCAAGATGAACAGATGTTTGTAGGTAATATGTCATAATTGTGACTATATGGTGTATTTCAGCATGGCTGAAATGCTGTATCTACCATGATCTGAAGTGAACAATGGCTTTAGGCAAAAATATTAAGGAAAATGACAAAAATGCACCAGATATTTAAAATAAAACCTCTATTGAAACTCTATCTGTTTGATAAAGTTTATAATATTCTATTCAGGGCCTATCTTGTTTTGGGTTTAGACATCGAAGAGCATGGTCAAAAATTAGCCAGGGCTTGTTGAAAACGGCTTAGATATTTCAAATGTGGGACAATATATTTACATTTACGCATTTGGCAGACACTTTTGTCCATCCAAGTGACTTGCATTGCATCCGGTGTATACATTTCAATCGGTTTGTGTGTTCCCAGGGAATAGAATCCATGATCTTGGCATTGTTAACACCATGCTCTACCAGTTGAGCTACAGGAAAATTATAGAGGAATTATTATATTATTATTATTTCATAATATTCTATCTAAACCCATCTAGTTATGGTTTAGTACTGTATATCTGCATATACCATAGTGACCTATAGCTTTCAGATATCTGTATTAGATGTAGCCAAGTGGAGAAATTTCATGTAATTTAACTAGTCATAAATTGGACGTGGCCCCTTTAACACCAGAGTTTTGCAACCTCAGAAGAGTTGAATGTTAAAGTTGAGTGTTTATTATGTATCATTTTTGAAGGATGCATAAGGATTGCATGTGTGGAGTTTGACCACGTTTGGTGCACATGTGCAAGAACTGGGTATGTAAATTTAGAATTAATCATATCTTATTTAATGATTTATAGCCTAGAGTGTTTTCCAATTAAGTGAACATTTGTAATGAGAATTCTATTGTTTTAAACTGCAATACATGTCCTTAAAGCCTGGTTAGAAATAAGTAAAATACTGTGAGTGTTGAAGCATGTGTTAAATGCATAAGATTCTTTGAGTGGTTTGGGCAAGTACTTAAGTGCATAGGGTGCTGTGAATGAAATAAGCATGTATTAAGTATGTGTCGAGGTGGGTAAGCTAATGCCTTGTTTGTATTTTCTTTTGGCATTAGCCTCTACCGTATTTTGTTGAACCATATTTCATTTTTGTATTTCATTTCTGTTTTATATATATAAACTCAGAAAAAACATAAAAAGATTCAATGACCAAGACATAAACTGAACAAGTTTCACAGACATGTAACTAACAGAAATGGAATAATGTGGCCCTGATTGGTGGGGGGGGTAACAGTCAGTATCAGTACCAGCTGCATTAAGTACTGCAGTGCATCTCCTCCTCATGGACTGCACCAGATTTGCCAGTTCTTGCTATGAGGTGTTACCCCACTCTTCCACCAAGGCACTTGCAAGTTCCCAGACATTTCTGGGGGGAATGGCCCTAGCCCTCAACCTCCGATCCAACAGGTCCCAGATGTGCTCAATGGGATTGAGATCCGGGCTCTTCACTGGACATGGCAGAACACTGACATTCCTGTCTTACAGGAAATCACGCACAGAACGAGCAGTATGGCTGGTGGCATTGTCATGCTGGAGGGACATGTCAGGATGAGCCTGTAGGAAGGGTACCACATGAGGGAGGAGGATGTCTTCCCTGTAACGCACAGTGTTGAGATTGCCTGCAAGGACAACAAGCTCAGTCTGATGATGCTGTGACACACCGCCCCAGACCATGACGGACCCTCCACCTCCAAATCGATCCCGCTCCGGAGTACAGGCCTCGGTGTAACGCTCATTCCTTCAATGATAAACGCGAGTCTGACCATCACCCCTGGTGAGACAAAACCACGACTCGTCAGTGAAGAGCACTTTTTGCCAGTCCTGTCTGGTCCAGCGAAGGTGGGTTTGTGCCCATAGGCGACGTTGTTGCCGGTGATGTCTGGTAAGGACCTGCCTTACAACAGGCCTACAAGCCCTCAGTCCAGCCTCTCTCAGCCTATTGCGGACAGTCTGAGCACTGATGGAGGGATTGTACGTTCCTGGTATAACTTGGGCAGTTGTTGTTGCCATCCTGTACCTGTCCCGCAGGTGTGATACTCGGATGTACCAATCCTGTGCAGGTGTTTTTACACGTGGTCTGCCACTGCGAGGATGATCAGCTGTCCTTCCTGTCTCCCTGTAGTGCTGTCTTAGGTGACTCACAGTACGGACATTGCAATTTATTGCCCTGAATACATCTGCAGTCCTCATGCCTCCATGCAGCATGCCTAAGGCACGTTCACGCAGATGAGCAGGGACCCTGGGCATCTTTCTTTTGGTGTTTTTCAGAGTCAGTAGAAAGGTCTCTTTAGTGTCCTAAGTTTTTATAACTGTGACCATAATTGCCGACCATCTGTAAGCTGTTAGTGTCTTAACGACCGTTCCACAGGTGCATGTTCATTAATTGTTTATGGTTCATTGAACAAGCATGGAAAACATTGTTTAAACCCTTTACAATAAGGATCTGTAAAGTCATTTGGATTTTTACAAAATTATCTTTAAAATACAGTGTCCTGAAAAAGGGAAGTTTCTTTTTTTGCTGAGTTTATATATATATATATATATATATATATATATATATATATATATATATATATATATATATATATATATACACAGCCCCATTGACTGCTGTTTTTAAAAATAAAAACAATTTAACAGACAGCCTTCAGAATAAAACCCCAAAAGATATTTTTGTATCCTGTGGTGATAATTTTCAACCGACCAGCTACATAGGGAAAAAAATATTCTTATAAAGTTATACAAATTCCCCTGAACATCAATTCCAGGGGGAAAATATTGCTCTTTAATAAAACAGTGTCATTTCTTACACTGCTAAAATGATTGTTGCAGTGACCATTTCAATTAATTGTTTCAATGATATAAATAGATATCATGTTTTGTGTTATATGTTAGAGAAATGTGCACCGATAAAGGCAAAAATGCCCCTGAAAAATCAATTCCCTGAAACTGCCATCGACCAATCAGCAGCCAGTATCCATCTGATTATAATGTTACATAATTTCCAAGGTAGCTCAGACACATTATGCATTATTTGAGATTTGATCCAAGTTCCAGCATTCAATTATCAGCACTCAAATTTTCTGCTGATGCTGAAAGAGCTTGAACAAATGTTTCCTGCATTAGGCAATAGCAAGTTATCACTAATACTAGGACAAACAGCATACATAATGGAACATCAGTGTGCTGTGAGCAAGTCTTCTATTAAACCACTATATTAAAATAATTAATTAAATCTTTTGTTTCTACAACATGAAGACTGCAAAGTAAAAGTGCTCAAAGTTGCAACAATATCCAAAGTTTACAAAGGCAATGCGTGTACCATGTGAGCATAGCAGGTTGTTCTTGTGTAGCGCTATTCAACTCCAAAGAGAGGCAGTCCACAATCCTCTCAGTAAATGTGTGAGAACACGCAATGGCCTCAGACGTATTAGAAAATAATTACATTTGCGCTCTGATGCACTGCCATTCATGCTGGCCAGCCATTCATGCTGACACCCCCCCCACACACACACACACAGACACAGAGACAGGCTGTGGGCACAAAGAGAAGGAGACAGAGATGCTCTGATGACAAAATATACTGCTGGAAATATAATTTCATCATTATTTTTTCATTATCATTTACTAAATCTTTTAATATTATTCAATCATTTGATATTTTTTTTTAACAGACTCACAAAACCCACTTTATGTAGTTAGACCTGGTAAATTTCAAAGTTGTTTTTCATTAAGTCATCACTGCAAAATACTCAACCAATATCTTTGTCCTTACTTAGCAATACTGCATAAGATATTAAAACTTGTTTTTAAAGAATGTATCTTGAATACATGTGTATTTTGTCTTGTCATACCACACTAAATTAGTTGTTTTATTTATTCTCATTTATTA
The DNA here is from genome assembly GCF_019703515.2 of Myxocyprinus asiaticus. Taxonomy (NCBI): domain Eukaryota; kingdom Metazoa; phylum Chordata; class Actinopteri; order Cypriniformes; family Catostomidae; genus Myxocyprinus; species Myxocyprinus asiaticus. The sequence continues at coordinate 14,957,181 of NC_059344.1, read as the reverse complement.
TCATGATGTGATGAAACAATTCTCTGGCTTGTCTAGTGAGGATATTTGGATCCAACTCATAAAGTTAACCAAGTTTGACTCCCAGATTGCACTGTGACACAATAATCTGCTTCCCTGTCTAAGATCAGACATTCTTACCCCTCTTTCTCTTCCAAATGCCTGTGCATTTGGAGCTCCATGAAATCTTCTTCTCTGTGTGTCTTTGGAGATGCCAGTGGGAAAGTATTTGGAGTGAGCTGAGACTGGTGAGGATAGAGGTGGAAATTTTTACTCTGCTCTCAGTACGAGGTCTCCTCTGCATCTTTCAGAGACTTTGGAATGTGGAAACCAAGGAAGAGACTGGAGAGAGTGGGCAAAAATAATGAACAAATATCTGCATTTAGAACATACAAAGAAACTCCAGTGTTGCTTCTAGACCCGTCTCTAAAGCTAGATAATTCCAGATAGAGAAACCACCTTGATTGATCTGATCTCAAATGGTAATGAATCCTCATGTCAAAAGGAAATACTGTTAGTCACTTGGTATTATGGTTTAGAGACAATAATCTGGCGCTAAATACAAAGAAAACTGTGGAGATGATTATCGACTTCAAAAAGAAGTGCACCCCTCTTTCTCCCTTACAAATACATGGTTCAGTTGTCAACAGTCTGACAAATTCTATGTCACTACACTCCAGCAAGACCTCAAATGTGAATGTGAACACTCAATAATGCTTGCATTTTTTGAGACAGTTTAAAGGGATAGTTCACCTAAAAAAATTCTCTCATTAATTTCTCACCCTCATACCATCCCAGATGTATATGTGTAATGATGAGTCAGCGGAGTTGAGATCCATACGCAGCTTTTAATAACAATAAATGTAGTAATACAGACAGGCAGGGGTCAATCCCCAGCAGCAGTAATATACAAGGTAATCCAGAGAGGTAGACAATAAACAGGCAAGAGGTCGGGGCAGGCGGCAGACAATCACAGGTTATTTCCAGGTAAACAAGGCAGTAATAGTAGGCGGGCAGCAATGGGTCAAAACAGGGTGAACAGTCCAGGATCATACACAGGTAATGCAATAAACACAGAGAATGCTCAGAAATGTCAGCCAGGGCAAAATAAGACTTCGCAATGAGAGAGAGTGAGTGTGAGTCTTAAATAGCTGAATGGATTGGAAACAGGTGACCAGGTAATCATTGACAGGTACGGGGATTATGGGAAATGGAGTCCAGAGAGTTAAAGTCAATCCCCAGGTGATGGAGCCCTCTGGTGGTGATCGGGAGGAACAACAAAGACGGAATTCATGACAGAGACCAAGGGGACCAGAGCAGATCAGGCAGATGGCCAGGAGATCCAGAAGACCAGAACAGATCAGGCAGATGGCCAGGAGACCCAGAAGACCAAAATGGATCAGGCAGATGGCCATGAGACCAAGGGGACCAGAGCAGATCAGGTAGATGGCCAGGAGACCCAGAAGACCAGAGCAGATCAGGTGGACGACCAGGAGACCCAGAAGACCAGAGCAGATCACGCGGTTGGCCAGGAGACCCAGGAGGCCATCTCAGGGTAAGGACTGGATCAGAAGACCTGGTTGATGACCACAGAGCTGAAACAGGGTCAGGAGGCCTAGGTGGTGACCCCAGATTGGAGACTGGATCCATGGAAGACTCTGAGGGTGGAGCCGTGGTAGGTGGAACTGTAGGAGGCTGGAGAGGTGAAGCCATGGAAGGCTGAGCCGTGGCAGGCTCGAGGGGCAAAGTTGTAGTAGGCAGAGCCGTGGCAGACTCGAAGGGTGAAGCCGTGGAAGGCGGAGCCGTGGGAGGCTCAAGGAGCGGAGCCATAGAAGGCGGAGCCATGAGAGGCTCAAGGAGCGAAGCCGTAGAAGGCAGAGCCATGGCAGGCTCTAAGGGCGACGCCATTGAAGGTGGAGCCGTGGCAGGCGGAACCATAGGAGGCTCAAGGGGCGAAGCCATGGAAGGCAGAGCCATGGGAGACTCGAGGGGCGGAGCCGTGGATGGCAGAACCATGGTAGGCTCGAGACTAAGTGTCCAGGATGACTGGGATATGACCTCAGTGGTCGCGAACATGAGCAGAGTCTCGGGAACGACCTCTGTGGTCGTGGGCCTGGACAGAGACTCGGAGACAACCTTTGTGGTGTGAACATAGGCAGAGACTTGGAAACGACCTCCATGGTCATGTACAAGGGCAGAGACTCGGAGACGACCTCTGTGGTCGTGGGCATGGACTGAGACTCGGGAATGACCTCTGTGGTCGTGGGCATAGGCAGAGACTCGGAGACGACCTCCGTGGTGTGAACATAGGCAGAGACTTGGAAACGACCTCCATGGTCATGTACAAGGGCAGAGACTCGGAGATGACCTCTGTGGTCGTGAACATGGGCAGAGACTTGGAAACGACTTCTGTGGTCGTGAATATAGGCTGAGACTCTGAGATGAGCTCTGTGGTCGTAAACATGGGCAGAGACTTGGAAACGACCTCTGTGGTCGTGAACATGGGTAGAGACTTGGAAACAAAAACCTTTCCCCTCCTCCTCCTCCGGGAGGCCGAAGTTGGCAGTGCAGGCTCTGGGACAGACGAGGCTGGCAACGCAGGCTCTGGGACGGACGAGGCTGGCAATGCAGGCTCTGGGACGGACGAGGCTAGCCACGCAGGCTCTGGGACGGACGAGGCTGGCAATGCTGGCTCTGGGACGGACGAAGCTTCCAGCTCATTGGCCATGGCAGGTATGGGCGTTGGCTTGTTGACTGTGGCAGGCATGGGCATTGGCTCATTGCATGGGCATTGGCTCATTGGCTGTGGCAGGTGTGGGCATTGGCTCGTTGGCCGTGGCAGGCGTGAGCATTGGCTCGTTGGCTGTGGCAGGTGTGGGTGTTGACTCGTTGGCCGTGGTTGGCGTGGACATTGTCTTGTTGGCCATGGCAGGCGTGGACGTTGGCTCGTTGGCCGTGGCAGGCAAAGGCACTGACAATTTGTGGGAAAGGGCTTTTGTGACCCTCCGCACCGATATCAGTGGCTAATAATTCAACTTGGAGACAAGGGTTGTGAAGGGCCTCAAGGCCGGGGCCACGGAAGGCAAGATTATGACATGGCGTGGAACCAACTTCATGTCATGTGTTCCTGTTTCCCTAGTCATGTGATTTCTGTTTTCCCTCCATGTTCATGTGTCATGTTTTCATTGGTTTATTGTTTAATTATCTTGTTATCAGTTCTGTTTGTTCATTGGTTTATGTTCTCCCATGTCTTGTATTTAAGCCCTCATGTTTGCATTGTCTATTGGTCAAGTATTGTATTTGATGGTATGTGTTAGTCAAGTCAAGTCAAGTCTAGTTTATGTCAAGTTCTTGTTAGATCACGTATATGGTTAGGGTTTTTGGAGTTCACTTATAAAATAAACTGCACTTGGGTTCTTCATCTTCACGTCATCGTCATCATTGTCAGCAGCCAACAACATTACAGTATGACATAACATGGTGCACAATAAATCAAGAGACACACAAAAAACCTCCACTATCAGTGTCAAAATTACACATTTACCACAAATGAATACATGTTAGTGAGAGAACATAACACTAAACTCTTAACTGTATGTGGTGAAAAAAATAGAAATCCAACGATTTAGCATTTATTTTTGTCAAAGATATTTGGCGTGCAGTTTTTGGGACATTAGGAAGTGACACAGTGCAATAGAAAAGGATTTAAATTATTTAAAATTTAACTTTTAAGCCCACAGAAGTTAGTAGCATTATAAAAAGTCTTAATTCTTTTTAACAAGTCTATCAAAATTGTAATCGGGTGAAATTAAACAATCTAAATACCACACACACTTGTAATGGGGATTTAAATGTCAAAGAATTGTAGGAATGACCCATATTTACAGGTGTTCCTGCGCTAGATGCTGCTTAACATTGAAAAACAGTGCGGACGGACACAAAAATGCGTTCAGTGTGAACGTCCCCTACTAAACTTAAAATGAAAAACGCTTTAATAAAATGACCAGCAAGAAGACAGAAAGGGAGAGAAAAGGCTTAACATGAAAATAGTGTATTTCTTCTTGGATTAGTGTTGTTGTTTTGGCAGTAAATGGTGTTTATTATAAGGGAAATGTAACAAAATCATGTTAAATGTTTTAACTAAACCTGTACTACTGTACTTTTATTTTGAATTAATGCAGTAATGCAGTTTTTCTTACCTCTCTCGCTCTCTCTCTACATATGCAATAAAATGTAATGGCATGTCATGAATAGGTGCGTTTACTGGTGTTTTAAAATCCCAATGGTGGGAAACATTTTACATGCACTCGAATGCTATATGATTTTGAGAAAACTATCTTACTTCTGACAGAAAACACGACAGAAGACATCCACTGATTGTCACTGATCTTTCCCCCAGCCATTTTTGTCAAGTGTAGAGTCCGTGTAAAGCAACAGCCGATATCTCACACAACTCACACGAAAGGTGTTTGTGTTTCAGGTCCATTTCTCTCGATTTGTGAAACATTCTCAGCAGTTTGGGTGTGTGACACTAAAATACGGGACAAACGCCATCGCGTATTGATTTCATATGGAACGCAATTTTTTTCTCTTAATTACGGGATGATTCCTTATTTTACAGGACATCTGGCATATTTTTTTAATTAATTTTACCTGATACTGATCCACTCACTGTCATAAATTCCCTCATTCGATGATGGTGGTGACAACAGTTGTCAGGGGCGGGGAATGGCAGAATTCAAGTGATAATGCACCAATTACAACAAAGAATCTCCAGTTTCACAAAACAGTATCCAATACAGTTAAAGGGAAACTATTACGACAGTAGATTATGGACTTCTGAAGCAGCAAAACAAGTGGGTATACCGAGGGTATACGCAAATATTGATCCTTAGAAGTCGTTATATAAAAACAGCCCTGGGAAAAAGTAAGCATATGGCGTATACGTGCGTATGGCCTTTACTACACTGCTTCTAACCCTTCTTTCATTCAGGCCAGAAACTAAAGCGATACATAATGTGATCAGTCTGTCAGTATGTCAGTGCACATGACCAATTTGATGAACATGAATGACTGTCATGTTTTAAAGCGGGCAGAGCTTTGGTCACACTGGGGTGCTGCCATCTGGGGACTGCCCACTGCTCACTGCTTTTAACCTGAAATTGACCGTATCCTGGTTCAAAAGTCCATATCCTCTTCCATTAAAAAAACAAGACATTTTTTCATCTGAAAACTGACAGATCTCGTGTATTGCTCTTTCTTCCTTTGTGGTGCAGAAAAATGAAAGCTGATGGTGTGAAAAGATGATCTGAGACATTTTCACAGCTCAGTGCTTGGAACAATATGCTTCCTTGTGAAGTACTAGATTTCTTAGATTCAACCTTAGAAATTTTTTATAGAAAAGTAGCACTTTTAATCAGCCTGATCTCATGAAAATTAAGTGAAAAACAGAGGTACTAATTATTGGACCAAAAATCTCTAAAAATAAGCAGCTAAAATATAATTTGACTCTCGATGAATGTACTGTTATATCATCTTCTACAGCGAAGAATTGGGTGTTATATTTGATACCAATCTGTCCTTTGAAAATCAAATTTCCAATGTTTGTAGAACAGCATTCTTCCACCTCAGTTACGACACATGCTCTTTGTTGCCGATGCAGAAAAATGAATTCATGCATTCATGACCTCAATACTAGATTATTGTAATGCATTACTGGGAGGATGTCCTGCAAGTTCAGTAAACAGACTTCAACTGGTTCAAAATAGAACCAAGAAATATGATCATATTAGCCCCATTTTATCATTGTTACATTGGCTGCCTGTTACATTTTGTAATAATTTAAAAATTCTGTTACTACATACTACGTATGCTTTGAATGGTCTCGCTCCGCAGGACTTATTTGACCTTCACACTATATTCCATCACGTTCATTACGATCGCAAAATTCTGGCCTGTTAATAGTTCCTAGAATATCAAAATCCACAATAGATCCTTTTCCTATTTGGCTCCTAAACTATGGAATAGTCTCCCTAACAATGTTTGGGACACAGACACACTCACTCAGTTTAAGTCTAAACTAAAGACTCATCTATTCAGCCAGGCATACACCTAATTTATCCATCAACTCACATTTAGGCTGCTTTAGTTAGGTCTGCCGGAACCAGAAACAATTCTCATAATCTATAACTCTGCAATAAATTGAATGGCATCTATGCTAATATTATTCTATTTGTTTCCCTGTCTCTGTGAGGTTACCAGAGCCAGCCAGATCCAGCTCCATTGCTGCTTGGTGTCGGACTCCACTGCTACGTGTCTCTGAATGATGACAACTAAATGTAGCCAGTGCCAGCCAGACATCACTTCAGTCTGTTACGATGGACTTCAGAGGATGAACTGATGCCAACTCCAATCGTAAGAAATGGGATACTTCATGTGCCACTGCGTGAACCTTGGACGTAGGATAGACCTCAATGAAATGACCTGCTGGTTGAACTGCAATGTACCTCACTGATCTCTGCCTGCATCACCTTGGTCTAATGATGGACTACACTCTTAAAATGGAATACATAAACTATCAATTAACTGCCAACAAAAGCCTTCATCAGCCAACTAATAAAGGACAATGCATCTATGAAGTCCATCCTGGATTAACTGCAGAAGTTCACAAAGATATTATCATTAATCTTACAGTTCATACAAAATCTTTGTTTAAACACTGGCCCTTAACACTTAGATTACTAATTTTAAACCATGACTTGCACTGCACACAAATAACTAATATTGGCATTATATTCATGTTGTTTAGCCAGAGGGGAACTGGCCCCCACAGTGAGCCTGGATTCTCCCAAGGTTATTTTTCTCCATTAACAAACATCTTATGGAGTTTTGTGTTCCTTTCCACAGTCACCTTCAGCTTGCTCACAGGGGTTCTAAATACAATTACTTAATTATAAAATTTTTACACACAATTTACAATCATATTTAATCAAACTACACAATGATGACTCTAAGACTTTATACAGGTGCATCTCAATAAATTAGAATGTCGTGGAAAAGTTCATTTATTTCAGTAATTCAACTCAAATTGTGAAACTTGTGTATTAAAGAAATTCAATGCACACAGACTGAAGTAGTTTAAGTCTTTGGTTCTTTTAATTGTGATGAATTTGGCTCACATTTAACAAAAACCCACCAATTCACTATCTCAAAAAATTAGAATACATCATAAGACCAATAAAAAAAAACATTTTTAGTGAATTGTTGGCCTTCTGGAAAGTATGTTAATTTACTGTATATGTACTCAATACTTGGTAGGGGCTCCTTTTGCTTTAATTACTGCCTCAATTTGGTGTGGCATGGAGGTGATCAGTTTGTGGCACTGCTGAGGTGGTATGGAAGCCCAGGTTTCTTTGACAGTGGCCTTCAGCTCATCTGCATTTTTTGGTCTCTTGTTTCTCATCTTCCTCTTGACAATACCCCATAGATTCTCTATGGGGTTCAGGTCTGGTGAGTTTGCTGGCCAGTCAAGCACACCAACACCATGGTCATTTAACCAAATTTTTGGTGCTTTTGGCAGTGTGGGCAGGTGCCAAATCCTGCTGGAAAATGAAATCAGCATCTTTAAAAAGCTGGTCAGCAGAAGGAAGCATGAAGTGCTCCAAAATTTCTTTTCAAAATTTGGTTTTCAAAAAACACAATGGACCAACACCAGCAGATGACATTGCCAAATCATCACAGACTGTGGAAACTTAACACTGGACTTCAAGCAACTTGGGCTATGAGCTTCTCCACCCTTCCTCCAGACTCTAGGACCTTGGTGTCCAAATGAAATACAAAACTTGCTCTCATCTGAAAAGAGGACTTTGGACCACTGGGCAACAGTCCAGTTCTTCTTCTCCTTAGCCCAGGTAAGACGCCTCTGACGTTGTCTGTGGTTCAGGAGTGGCTTAACAAGAGGAATACAACAACTGTAGTCAAATTCCTTGACATGTCTGTGTGTGGTGGCTCTTAATGCCTTGACCCCAGCCTCAGTCCATTCCCTGTGAAGTTCACCCAAATTCTTGAATCGATTTTGCTTGACAATCATAATGCTGCGGTTCTCTCGGTTGGTTGTGCATCTTTTTCTTCCACACTTTTTCCTTCCACTCAACTTTCTGTTAACATGCTTGGATACAGCACTCTGTGAACAGCCAGCTTCTTTGGCAATGAATGTTTGTGGCTTACCCTCCTTGTGAAGGGTGTCAATGATTGTCTTCTGAACAACTGACAGATCAGCAGTCTTCCCCATGATTGTGTAGCCTAGTGAACCAAACTGAGAGACCATTTTGAAGGCTCAGGAAACCTTTGCAGGTGTTTTGAGTTGATTAGATGATTGGCATGTCACCATATTCTAATTTTCTGAGATAGTGAATTGGTGGGTTTTTGTTAAATGTGAGCCAAAATCATCACAATTAAAAGAACCAAAGACTTAAACTACTTAAATCTGTGTGCATTGAATTTATTTAATACACGAGTTTCACAATTTGAGTTGAATTACTGAATTAAATGAACTTTTCCACGACATTCTAATTTATTGAGATGCACCTGTATATATTACGGTTTCATTTCTGTTAAAACATGATTTTCTGTAAAGCTGCTTTGAAAAGATGTGTGTTGTGAAAAGCGCTATACAAATAAAAATGACGACCGTGGCAACATTTTTGAAAAACAAAATTACTTACCTTATTACACAATTTGCTGCAGTTTTCTAGTGAAATGTCCAGTGGGGATGCCAAAAGTGAGTGAAATGATAATGTAACTAGACGAGGCTTTTAATATGAGTAAAATGTACCTCCCTAACCTAAAACTTTAACCTTAACCTAACCAAATGAGAGTTAAATAAAACAGACATCCTTACCCTAAAGTAAACCAACATCTACCAAGCAACCATGTCATTTTGTGTCGCTTCAATGACACTTATCTTCCCGACGGGAAGAACACCACTTAGCAAACAGACGCCACTTAAAGGCATACAGGCGCCTCATAGAGGGAGCCCTAGCCTGAGTGAACGTGTCTACCATCGCAGGTGGGAGACAGCTTAGGTCTTCTGCGTCCCATCCAGGGGCCAGACATGGAGACTCCAGAGGTCTGGGCACGGGTGCCGGATGGTGCCCCTTCCCTGAGAAAGAAGGTCCTTCCTTAGGGGAATTTGCCCAGGGGGAGCTGTCGCGAGGAGCGTGAGGTCTGAGCACCACGTCTGGGCGGGCCGGTAGGGTGCTTACCAGGACGACCTTCTCCTCATCCTCCCTGACCTTGCACAGGGTCTGTGCAAGCAGGCTCACTGGGGAAAAACGCATATTTGCGAATGCCAGGGGACCAGCTGTGTGCCAGCGCGTCTATGCCAAGGAAGGCCTCGGTCAGGGCATACCAGAGCGGGCAGTGGGGAGGATTCTTGGGAGGCGAACAGGTGCACCTGTGCCTGTCGAATTGACTCCAAATCAGCTGGACCACCTGAAGGTGGAATCTCCACTCTCCCTTGAGGGTAACCTGTTGTGACGGCGCGTCCGCCGAAGTGTTGAGGTTGCCCGGGATGTGAGTGGCTTGCAGCGACTTGAGGTGCTGCTGACTTCGTTGGAGGAGACGGCGGGTGAGTTGTGACATACAGCGGGAGCACAGACCACCTTGGCGGTTGACATATGCTACCGCTGCCGTGCTGTCTGTCCGAACTAGCACGTGCTTGCCCTGGATCAATGGCCGGAACCTCCGCAGGGCGAGCAGAATTGCCAGTAACTCGAGGCAATTGATGTGCCAACGCAGCCGCGGACCCGTCCAGAGGCCGGTGGCTGCGTGCCCATTGCCAACAGCGCCTCAGCCCGTTTTGGAGGCGTCTGTCGTGACCACGACGCGCCTGGAGACCAGTTCTAGGGGAAAACCTGCTCGTAGAAATGAGAGGTCGGTCCAAGGGCTGAAAAGACGATGACAGACCAACGTAATGGCCACGCAGTGTGTCCCGTGGTGCCATGCCCGTCTCGGGACTCGAGTCTGGAGCCAGTCCTGAAGCGGCCTCATATGCATCAACCCAAGCGGGGTGGCCACCGCTGAGGATGCCATATGCCCCAGGAGCCTCTGAAAAAGTTTCAGTGGAACCGCTGTTTTCTGTTTGAACGCCTTCAAACAGGCCAGCACCGACTGGGCGCGCTCGTTCGTAAGTCGCGCCGTCCAACTTCAAACTGAGAAAAGAGATGCTCTGAACCTGGAGGAGCTTGCTCTTTTCCCAGTTGACCCGAAGCCCTAGTCAGCTGAGGTGTGAGAGCACCAGGTCCCTGTGTGCGCATAACACGTCTCGAGAGTGAGCTAAGATTAGCCAGTCGTCGAGATAGTTGAGAATGCGAATGCCCACCTCCCTTAACGGGGCAAGGGCAGCCTCTGCGATCTTCGTAAAGACGCGAGGAGACAGGGACAGGCCGAAAGGGAGGACTTGTACTGATACGCCTGACCCTCGAACGCAAACCGCAGGAAGGGTCTGTGTTGAGGAAGGATCGAGACGTGAAAGTACGCATCCTTCGGGTCTACCGCCGCGAACCAATCTTGATGCCGGACGCTCGCTAGAATGCGTCTTTGCGTCAGCATCTTGAACGGGAGTCTGTGTAAAGCCCGGTTCAGTACTCACAGGTCCAAGATTGGCCGCAACCCACCGCCTTTTTTCGGTACAATGAAGTAGGGGCTGTAAAACCCTTTCTTCATCTCGGCTGGAGGGACAGGTTCTATCGTGTCCTTCCGTACGGGGGTAGCGATCTCCGCGCAAGGTAGCAGCGTTTTCATCTTTCACCAAGGTGAAGTGGACACCGCTGAACCTGGGCGGATGCCCGGCGAAGTGAATCGCGCAGCCGAGTCGGACGGTCCGGACCAGCCCTCATGACGGACTGGAAGGCACAAGCCATGCGTCCAAGTTCCGCGCAAGGGGGACCAAAGGGACAATGTCATCGGCAGGTGGGGCCTCGCGGTGGGGCAGAGCTCGAGGTGCCACACCACGTCGTGGCCATGCTGAGTCCGAGGACATCGAAGCACTTACCTGGCTCCTTGTGACCACCCCCGGAACAGCCTGGGACAGGGGAGGAAGAGGCCTGTCCTCGTGACCCGTGGAGACTGTCACATCGGGGGCGGATTTGTGCCACAGCTGGGTGCTCAGGGCGGCAGACCGCCGCTGGAGCGCCAACCTGCCAAATGGAGTGGTGGATGGTGGTCGTGATGCCAGCCATACACACCAGATACGTGACCCAGGGAACAAGGAAACCACTCTTGTTGAGCTCTTGAGTACTGCAGCCACTTGGGCATGCAGCGCAATTAAATGCAAAAAGGTAACAAAAAGATGAAGATCTGCTTACCAGCTCCAGAACAGTGGGTTTCGTTGTCCCTGGGTCGCCCGTCTCAAGGGCACTTTGAAGCCTTTCACGGGTTCTGGGCGGCCGCGAGACGGGTGGCGTCTGCTTCCTGCGGTGGGCTCCACGCCGGGGCCAGGCCGATGGGGCGGGCTGCGGCGGAGCCGGTGCAGTCACCGCAGGGGGACGCCCTTGGCGATGAGTAGATGGGGTGCGGGATATTGAGCCGTGCCGGGGCAGGATATGCCGGCTAGCATCCATCTACTGCTCTACCATCGAGAACTGCTTGGCAAAGTCCTCGATGGTGTCGCCGAATAGGCCCGCCTGGGAAATGGGGGCAGCAAGGAATCGTGTCTTGTCGGCCTCACCCATCTCGACCAGGTTGAGCCAAAGGTGGCGCTCCTGGACCACTAGTGTGGCCATCGTCCGCCCGAGAGACCACGCCGTGACCTCCGTCACTCGGAGAGCGAGGTCAGTCGCCGAGCGCAGTTCCTGCATCAATCCCGGGGCGGAACTACCATCGTGCATTTCCTTTAGCGCCTTGGCGGACTTGCAGGAGAGCCATGGCGTGCAGGGCGGAGGCGGCTTGTCCAGCGGCACCGTAGGCCTTGGCCATCAGAGACGACGTAAACCTACAGGCCTTGGACGGGGGCTTTGGGCACCCACGCCAGTTGGCGGCACTCTGCAGGCATAGGTGCACCACGAGCACTTTTATCCACCGGGGGATTGCCGAATAACCCTTGGCCGCCCCACCATCGAGGGTAGTGAGAGCGGGGAAGCTGAAAAGATCGGGACCGGGCAGTAAAAAGTGCCTCCCGCGACCTTGTCAGCTCTTCATGCACTTCCGGGAAGAAAGGAACAGGGTGGGGCGTGGCTTTGAGCCGCGCCGCGAGCCCAGGAACCAATCACCGAGCCACGAGGGTTCAGGGAAGAGCAGTGAAATCCACTCTAACCGACGCTCGCGGCTGCCCGGGAAAGCATGTCATCATCTCCGCGTCAGCCTGTGACTGGGCGATCGACCCCGAAGGGAGGAGCCCAGCTGAGGCTTCCGAGGACGAGCTGGCTCCGAATAAGAGGTCGAACTTGCCGTGAGACGAGCCGGCGGACTCACCCAGAAGCCCGATTGGGGCAGACGAGCGTGCTGGGGAATGGGAGGTCCACGGGGGGATACCTGGCGGAGGCGGTCCTATTGGGGTCCCCAAATCGGCCCCAGTGCTAGCCGCGCTGGCCTCAAACCCGTGGGTAAAAGGACCCAGGCGGGAGCCTCTGGGGTGGCTCGCTTTCTTATGAAGGCGAGCCGCGACTGCAACGTTGCCATGGAGATATTCTCTCAATGAGAACATGACCATCCACGAACGCTGTCTCCACGTGAGCAGTGCCCAGACACGAAAGACAGTGATCGTAACCATTAGAAGGCGAGAGATAACGAGCACAACCAGGAATAATACACAATCGGAAAAGCATCTTTAAAAAGACGCGTCTTTAAAAAGACGTTCCGTGTGTGCGCTCTTTTAGAGAAATATATACCTTCTTAGAGGGGAAAAATGCTCTTTCAGAAAATATACTCTCTAGTTTTTCTGCCAAAGTGCCCAGGGGCGTTCTCTGCAGTGCACCAGTGCAGAGGAGGGAGAAACCGCTGAAATGCGCCGTCAGATCCAGCAGAGGTGAATGAACAGTAGTATTCAGCTCAGTGAGCATGACCGTTCGGCTCCGAAGAGAAAATCTGAATGAGTGGTTGCATACCAGCTCCTTTTATACCCATATGTTCGGGGGAGTGGCATGCAAATACCACTCGCCAATTTTCATTGGCCTTTTATCAAAGACCAGAGGTGTCTCGGGCTCCCAAGAGTGACCCCTAGTGTCACTACATCGACACCAACGTTGAGTGAGTGACAGATAGGGAAATCTAGTTTTCTAGGTGAACGGATGTACAATTTGGCCAAAAAAATAGGGGAAAAAATCCAATAGACTGACATTGAAGGAGGGACTTGAGCCATAAGGAACAAAATATATTGACTTGGAGGCGAGCTTGCTTTACTTTGGCCAGTAAGTATCCATCCAGCAACCACCTAGCAACACTCTAGCAACTACCCAGAACACCCTTATAACCAGCAATGCCCATGGCAACCACCCACAACTAATGTACAGTTTCTAGCATTGTGGTGGCAAGTTTTGCACAAGCAAGCAGTGCATTATTTTTTCAGCAAATATAAATACAAAAAAAATAAATAATAATAATTAGTGATGTTATAAAACTTTTATTTTGGTATATTCCACATTCACAAACCTTTCTATAGAGGACACATGATGGTATTGTTATACTAGTACACACACTCACAAAAACTTAGAGATACTGAAAAGGCAACACTTTTCTGGTGTTATGCTAATGTGTCAGAGCGTTTGCTTCAGTTAATTTTTTTTTTTTTTTTTTGGTGAATTAAATGAGGCTTTCTGGGGGTTTGTCCCCAGAAAAGTGAAGCGGGGGAGATTAAGGCACTGTGGCCAGCCAGTGCTCTCCGGCTGTGACAAGACGCAAACTGACATAAGTACCCACACTCGCTTAAAATCTTATTACATGCACAGAAACGTGTCAGTGCAAGCTGGGCAACAGGCACTGGCATCCCTCTGTCCTTCAGTAAAATTATTTTCAAATGCTGCTGGGCCTCATCCATACAAATTTAACCACCTATTGGGCTAAATTCACAGGATTTGAATGTTTTTGTTTTTTTTATCAGAAACAATGAGATGTTTGAACCTTGAGATATGCCTTAAATGTATTTGGCTGTGCAAAGTTTTAAAATCCATTCAATAATCCTCCTGTTATTCTGCTGGGGGCTGGTGAAAGACATCTACTTTTATTAGCGGATAATAGATTATTTAATTCTCCATCAGCAGAAGCCATGAACTTTATTCCTTAGCATAAGCTTAAATGATTTATGGGTGGAATCTAGATCTCCTAAAATTATTTTTTTGGCATTACAGTGTTATTAAATTAGCTTGTATTGATATATCACACTAGTTCTGGTACAGCAACATATTAGTGTTTATACTACAACACTAGTATCAGATCCTTGCCTATGGCTTGTACGAGATCTAGATTTTTATCAGTTGCAAAGTTGTCTGTAGTCACTTGTTCTCTGTAGAGAACAAAAGCAATGATTCTGTGTTTTCAGGATTGTTAAAATGTGCTTTGAGTTATAGTAAATCTAAGTCAAAATCTATCTAGAATGTTTTGTCATCAATAAGCAATTAAATTTGCATTCAGTCATGGACAAAAGTTATGGACAAAAGGTCTGCTTCAGAGAAGCCAAAGCTGTCAGTGAAATTTAAAAAAACTGGCCTTTAAAGCAGTGAATAGCTTGGCTTGTTCCTGTTTTTGAATCCAGAGGACAATAACTACGTAAAGAGGATTATAACAGCACCTGTTATGCACCCAGCCAAATAGGAGGGACATCTGAATGTAGTAGTCTTAGAAAAATTGTCTCTACCATCCCAGTCTTTTCTTCAACTAAACCTTCAGACACGTTGAGCGTTGACAACCAATAGAGGGTTCAAGACCGAAGGGCAAAGAAAAAACGTTAATCCCTGCTGTGACCAAACACATGTTGGCTGCCTGACATATCAAAGAACAGGTGGACCGAGACCAGGCATACTAAAAGCTTTGTATAAAATATGTGAGGTTTTGTAGGGTTATGTTAAATGCCGAGTTAATATCAATTTAATGCTTGTCAGCGGTTCTCTATGTTTTTGGCGATGCAAATCGTCAGTCAGTCTGTCAGTCAGTCAGACAGACAGGAGTTGAAGTCAGTTTAAATACAACTTAGACAAATACATTTAAACTCAGTTTTTCACAATTCCTGACATTCAATCGTAGAAAACATTCCCTGTCTTAGCTCAGTTAGTATCACTACTTTATTTTAAGAATGTGACATGTCAGAATAATAGTAGAGAGAATTATTTATTTAAGCTTTTATTTTTTCATCACATTCCCAGTGGGTCAGAAGTTTACATACACTTTGTTAGTATTTGGTAGCATTGCCTTTAAATTGTTTAACTTGGATCAAATGTTTTGGGTAGCCTTCCATAAGCTTCTCACAATAAGTTGCTGGAATTTTGGCCCATTCCTCCAGACAGAACTGGTGTAACCAAGTCAGGTTTGTAGGCCTCCTTGCTCGCACACGCTTTTTCAGTTCTTCCCACAAATTTTCTATCGGATTGAGGTCAGGGCTTTGTGATTTCCACTACAAACCTTGACTTGGTTGTCCTTAAGCCATTTTGCCACAACTTTGGAGGTATGCTTGGGGTCATTGTCCATTTGGAAAACCCATTTGTGACCGAGCTTTAACTTCCTGGCTGACATCTTGAGATGTTGCTTCAATACATCCATATCATTTTCCTTCCTCATGATGTCTTCTATTTTGTGAAGTTCACCAGTCCCTCCTGCAGCAAAGCACCCCCACAACATGATGCTGCCACCCCCATGCTTCACGGTTGGGATGGTGTTCTTCGGCTTGCAAGCCTCACCCTTTTTCCTCCAAACATAATGATGGTCATTATGGACAAACAGTTAAATTTTTGTTTCATTAGACCAGAGGACATTTCTCCAAAAAGTAAGATCTTTGTCCCCATGTGCACTTGCAAACTGTAGTCTGGCTTTTCTATGGTGGTTTTGAGGCAATGGCTTCTTCCTTGCTGAGCAGCTTTTCAGGTTATGTCGATATAGGATTTGTTTTGCTGTGGATATAGATACTTGTCTACCTGTTTCCTCCAGCATCAAAGGTCCTTTACTGTTGTTCTGGGATTTATTTGCACTTTACGCACCAAGCCACATTCATCTCTAGGAGACAGAATGTGTCTCCTTCCTGAGCGGTATGATGGCTGTGTGGTCCCATGATGTTTATACTTGCATACTATTGTTTGTACAGATGAACATGGTACCTTCAGGTGTTTGGAAATTGCTCCCACAGTTGAACCAGACTTGTGGAGGTCCACAATTTTTTTCTGAGGTCTTAGCTGATTTCTTTTGATTTTCCATTGATGTCAAGCAAAGAGGCACCGAGTTTGAAGGTAGGCGCCCTAAAAAACATCCACAGGTACACCTCCAGTTCAGTACACCTCCTATCAGAAGCTAATTTGCTAATTGTCTAAAGGCTCGACATCATTTTCTGGAATTTTCCAAGCTGCTTAAATGCACAGTTAACTTATTGTATTGTAAACTTCTGACTTCAGCTATGGATGGATGGATGGATGGATGGATGGATGGATGGAGGATGGATGTGGACGGATGGACGAACGGAATATTTACTATTTTCTGCCATTTTCTTAACTAGGCAATTTTGATGCCAGATAATGTGCAAGTTTATCGATTTAATGTTGTGAAATAAGAGTCCAGTGAAGAACCGAGACACCATAGCTGCCTCTCCAGTGTCCACACTTAAGTCGAGGTGTTCTAGAGGGGGATAATATCTTGGAAATGTGCATTTAATGGGTTTTATCAAATCCCACCAGCTGATTTTACTCTTTGCTAAAAGGGAAGAAAAATGTGCCAAGCTTCCACAGCTATTAGAAATTAGCTTCGGTCATCAAGACTAAGCCATGTTTCCAGCTAACCATCTGCTAGTTCCCAACAAAAGAAGGATTTTCAGAGCAAAAAAAAAAAAAAAAAATGCACTCATAAAAACATAAAGGATTTTAGACTTTGTCTTGTAAATCTGTCTCATAATTTTTGGTGAAGTTGCATGTATGTGATTCTAACCACTTTTGGGGATAAATTGCTGGAAATGTCCCCAGACGTTAATTAACTCTGAGAAACAATTTTGGGATGTCCTGAAAATGAATGATTTCCTCAAGAGACTAAATAATGTCTTAATTAACTTCTTAAAGGGATTGTTCACCCAACAATGAAAATTATCTTACCATTTTCACACCCTCATGCCATCCCAGATGTTTATAACTTTCTTCGGGTGAGAAACAGCACAATATTTAAGTTCTTTTTTTGTTGTTGTTTATTTATTTTTTATAATATAAATCTTTCACTTTCACATTATTCTTCTTTTGTTTTTGGTGATTCACATTCTTTGTGCATATTGCCACCTACTCAACAGGGAGGAGAATGTATAGTAAAAAAGGACTTACTATTGATCTGTTTCTTACCCCCACCCATCATATTGCTTCAGAAGATATGGATTAAACCACTGAAGTCGTATGGATTACATTTATGCTGCTTGTATGTCCTTTTCTGAGCTTCAAAGTTCTGGTCACCATTCACTTGCACTGTGAGGGCCAACAGAGCAGAGATATTCCTCTAAAAATCTTCATTTGTGTTCTGCAGAAGAAAGAAAGTCATACATATCTGGGATGGCATGAGGGTGAGTAACTGATGAAAGAATGTTCATTTTGGGGTGAACTATGCCTCTAAAATATTGAAAGATAGGCTTAGGGTTAGTCTGGTAAAATAAAATAGCTTAATTTCAACACAGTAAAGGTCTGTAGGAAGTCCCCAGTTAGATACCTACATTGGTGGAGGATTACCTAGATATAGGTTATCTATATAATCTAACAAAAACCCCTTTGGGGAGGTTCCCAAATGTGAAAATGATTCATAAATATTGTTTAAGTTTTCTTGTACTGGTAGAGTTAGAATTTGGGTTAAGATTAGTCTATAGTTATTATAATTAGCTTAGTTTAAGCACAATAGCAGTCTATGGGAAGTCCAGTTATATAATTAGGGAAACGAGTGTGGACAAAAACTGATCAGAAAGAAATGATTTCACGGAGGCTGTCTTGTGGGTCAATTTCTCACTAGCACAATGTCTGACAGCAATTTTAGGCTTAAGTAAACAAAGGTTTTAGTTACATGTAGGGAACCTACATTTTATATATATATATAAAGAGCAGAAATTCTTGAAAAAGAAATGTTGGCATGAGTAGTGCAGAATAATATTTTATCAATATTTCTTAAAAAGTAAGCAGTGAAAAAATTGTGTTCTAAAATATGATTGATTTGGCTGACAAATGCAAAGTCATGTGGCATAACCAACACGTAGGTAGCCAAAAAATAATGATATTTATATAAATAAAATGCATCTTTTTACACTGAAAAAATGTGTTTGAAACACTAATAATTAAGTTTTTTTTAAACACTGTAAACCCTAATGTTGTAATTACTGGAAATGGGGGCATTTAAATAGTTCTTATGAATTCATAGAGGTTTTAGCTCTTTTGTAGTATTTTTTATGTTTTGTTGCAGTTAGTTTGCATGATGTCACGATTAGCGTGATCTGTGTCCCCTTTGGTCAGGTTGGACCCTGTTTACTATTTCAGTTCTTGTGTATGTGTAATTAAAGTACAGGCATACAGTCATCTTATTAGGGTTTTTAGTGACTCTCATGTATTCACGGTACAATGAAAGTATTTTAATACTTTTTACTTGATGGTAAAATGGTACCATGGTAAAATGCTATAATGTAGAAAATGCTATAAAGTTTTTTTCAAAAATGAATTAAACCAAATTGGACACAAAGATTACATTTCTAAGAACTTGATACAAATGTTTTAACAAGATTTAAAAATAAATAAATAAATAAATAAATAAAATTTACCACCTCGGACAAGCTTATTAGTCAATGACCCACCTATGTGTTTCCTGCGTGTAGTGGAGTGCGCCCTTCACACCACATCCCATAAAGACATTAAACTTCAAATACTTGGTTGCAACAGGCAGTTTGGGACTGTGGAATAGTAAGGATTGTTGAAAAGACAAGCGCTGGAGCTTTTACAGAGGAGTTAGCGCGGAACAATACACATCTGGACGCACTAGTCAACCGCTGTTAGTCACAGCTCTTTATTCATTCAAACCTCCTTTACTTTTAAGAATAACAAGTTTTCCGCATCTCAGACGAAGAATGGTGCCACATTATCAAAAGCAGTGGTGGCAATAATATGGAATCAGTCCTCGTCACAAAAAGGCTGACGTACGAGTCTCTGTACCTGTGAGACTAATTCGTTTTGGATTTCATGGCAGCTTGGTTTGGCAAAGCTGTTATCAAAACCCGTAAGGTTTATTTTTTGATTTATTGTATTTTTTTGGCTAAAGGGACGTTCACAAAGGAGTGAAGCGCTCGGAATGGAATATGCACACATGCGTTAAAAGGACGTATTTTGCCGTCTCGCTGTTTTTTTTTTTTTTTTTTATTATTATTATTTTTTATTTTTATTTTATTTTTTTTACATGAGCGTTGCGTTTTTAAGATGGACTGTCAAGTTAAAATTAAAATCTCTAGACCCATTCTGCTCTGTCTGTATTTTATTTTATTCAAAAACGCGTTCTGTGTGAAGAACATCCACAATCTCTTTAAACTATCATCATATTTAATGTCTTAAAAGTAGATTACAATCAGTACAAAATGAAATGATTTAAGCTATAGAAATGTTAAAAGGACTGCGCTACATGGACGGCACTTTATTATAACTTTTACAACTTTGATTACTATTAATAATTTCAGTGTAATTGACAAACTACATTACATATTCCGTGCTTATTATCTGTAGCCTAAATGTAGATTCAAATAGTTTAAAAAGCCACTAAACTCTGATGTATATTCTTGTTTTAATATGCTACTAAACTAGGCTGCTGATCTCTTAATACTTGATGTTTGTGAATTAATAAACTTATAAGTTTTAGACCCATAAATTGTTGTTAAATGATTATAACATTTTATTTGGTATATATTTTTTGGCTTAATAAACTGTAAGGTCCGTGCTTGAAATATAAGGTGCATCAATCGTTTCAGAGAACTCACGGGTGTTCAATCTCATATATCAGTTTAATGCGAGTTTAAATGCGCCTCTTACGCATGCGTTTCAAATCACCTATGCACTTTTATTCATGCGGTTAAACTGGCAGAATAAGCCTCGCCTATAGAAACAGGGCTTGGTGTGCATTTATTTATTTTTCTTTCTTTCTTTCTTTCTTTCTTTTTTTTTTTTTCTCCGAGATCTTTGTGAGGCTAAAAGACAGCGAGGCGCGAGCAGCTGATAGTGATAGTTCACGGTTCAAACAGAGCTGCACAAGTCTCGCGAGTGTGTAAAATGAGGCCCCAGCAGAAGTGAATGAAGACTTGCCCCGTTTCAAACACGGGGGATATATCTAACACATCTGTCATGGCGATTCAGCCACAAATCCATTTAAAGCTGTACTCCGTGACAGAGCCCAGATTGGATTGTAGCAGAAGCATAAATGTTATTAAACTGAGGTTTAATCGGGGATCGTTCTTGACAGCCAAAGAAACAACATACAACAGGATAAGAACTGTGCATATAATACAGGCTATACGTGCATGCATTTATGCATGTATGCATATAGAGCATCGTATTTACGTTTAAAATATTTCCGTAAATTATTTAAACATTCTGTTTTAGACTCCAACAATCGGAATCGGAATCAAAATGTATATATATATATATATATATATATATATATATATATATATATATATATATATATATATATATATATATTTAAATATTTTAATATATATATATATATATATATATATATATATATTTTATTTAAATATTTGTAAAATGTATGATATATATATATATAGAGAGAGAGAGAGAGAGAGAGAGAGAGAGAGAGAGAGAGAGAGAGAGAGACCTATTAATGTTTATAAATGTGTTTAGTTAAGGCTCTGCTTTGAATCCGGCGACAATTCTCAAGCTCAAACTAATAATTTTGACCTTTATTTATTTATTTATTTTCGTTTTTCACTTTATTTAGTCTAACACGTAGGCTATTAATTGTACCGTAAATAACTAAAAACTAACAAATAAAAAAAAATAAAGACAAATAAATAAATAGTTGGCCGATATGTAAAATTTATGACCACATCTTCTTTGTTATAGCGAAAATGCACTGCCCATGGAAATCGTATAGTGTTTAATCCAGTCATAAATTGCTCTGTCGGACCAATCAGCCTCCTCTGAGGCATCTTTCAATGGGTCTCAAACAGAGGACTTTATTGAGCCTCATTGTTATGGCTGTCCGTCCTCAAAGGACCTTTACAGGGGCCTAGATATAAAGGGCCCCTTCCCAAACGGAGACCCCCAGAAGCAAATCGCCTCTCTTTCAGTTCAGAGCTTAGCAGAAGAAACTTTTTTAGTACTACCAGGAGTAACTGTATCTTCTTATTTTCGCCATTCCATAGACGGGACAATGATGATCCCCAGTGTTATTGCACCACCTGCGATACATTCTGCATTTATGCGTCCCGCTGCATCGTTGCATTCGCCTCTGCAGTCAGCTTTCCCCGCGTACCCCAGCTTTCTGGTGGAGGACCTGCTGCGCGTCAACAGACCTACTAGTTACTTGAACCAAGGGATGTACTCGCCATGCGCCTCTCCGCCACCTTCAAACATTTCCATCCTGGATAACCACATGCTATCGGACAGAGTCAGCCACAGTGTCACAAAGAAACAAGGTGCTTGCTCGCCAAAAACTTCACTGTCTAGTAAGGATCCAAACTATCTCAAGTTTGGGGTAAGTGCCATTTTGGCACCGTCGCCAAAGAAAGGTGAGTATTTTTCTTGCTAGTTGACCTAATAGCCTATTTCGGCATATAATTGTCTTTTTGCATTCTAGGTTAATACACCACTAATTTATTTTTGCTTCTCTCTGTAGCCGCCTCTCCCCCCTCCGTTGACGGCATGCATCCAAAAGGATTCACCTTTCCTTCTTTCGATGTATCGTTCTACCCTTTCGTCCGTTCCTCATACTTTCCTGGTGAGTATTCAGATTAAAATGTTTCTTGTACTTTACCTCTCCAAAGGTAAAGTACACTGGGGGTTTACAGTGAAAAGAATTTACATATTTCCACTGATCATGGTATAAATGGGGGGTTACCAACTTTGTCCACTTAAGGTTTAAACTCTGTGCCATTTAGTCAGTGCGCCATTTATAGTCTGTGCATGGAAGGGAGGCATTGCTATAAGTATCCCGGGTTGACGTATCCCGCAGTTATTCGCATAGCACGGCATACCTTCGGTATCGAGTGTGCTACTGCGCTTTTGCATAGATCTTTCCCACGGCGCGAGAAAGCATTTCGGCCTGCTGACTGCCAACAATGCCGTCAGCACCATGACCGATCTGGTCAGCTCCCTCCGCGGCAAACCTCCCACAAACCCGCCAAAGATTGACTTTTTACCAGCGACAGAGGGGCGTTCACCAGTCATGGACTAATTTGGCCATTAGGTACCATTGACCGGTTTCAATATTCTCACAAGGCCTCATAGAGTGTGACTGGTGTAGTTTGGAAAGAGTTGCAAAAGAACAATATCAAGAGCTGTGCGTTTAGAATGGAAACCGAGAAATCAGAGGGGGGTAAAAATCGCCGACAAAAAGCGACAGTAAAACCGAACAAAACATGCGCTGCCAAACATAGCCTATTTAATTTCGCGCCATCAACTTGGTCGTGGTCTATGGGCTCCATACCATGGGGGCCATTCCTTGAGTAAGCTTTAAAGGAATATTCCAGGTTCAATACAAGTTAAGCTCAATCGACAGAATTTGTGGCACAATGTTGATTACCACAAAAATTATTTTGACTCAAAATGGAAGTGAATGCGGCCAATTTTTGGAGGCTTTAAAGGCAGAAATTTGAAGCTTATAATTTTACAAAAGCACTTACATTAATTCTTGTCTCGTGTATTATTTGAGCTGTAAAGTTGCAGCCATTTTTACAGTCAATCTAGGGCTTTAGGGTTTGTTGACAATACATCATCATGGCAAGGAAGTTGTTCAATTGGCTATAGCTTTACACAGAAAAGCTTAGTAAGCGATTTTATAACATTAAAATCATGTTTACACGCATGTTGTTTATGTCTTGTGGCCATACTTGAGAAAAAGTGAGTATTTTAACGCTCAAAAATTGGCCCCCATTCACTTCCAAAAGACGGGTGTGATATTCGCTGATATCAGGGAATAGGGATATTTTCTTGTCATTTCATTAAAACAAAATCGCTTACAGCACCTTTAAGAATGCTCTTTTGGAGGCATTAAACGAGGCATAGTCTATTCTTTTATTGACGCGAAATGATAGGCCTCACTCTTTTCAGGGCCTACGCTGAATACCTTAACAAAACAACTTCAGCGCTCTCAATTCCTTTTCGTGTTCATTTAATGAAGATTATTTGAGGGCAAAAAACGTGGTCCCTGGTCATCAGTATTCCGGCATGCTGTTGCGTTCAATTTGAAAGTGTAAATCTCCTTTTGTGGCAATAATATATAGCCTTAGCCGTCTGTCCTGAGTCTTTTCTCAGCCAGTTCATTACTACACAATTACCGTTCACGGTATATTAACTCCTCTGTCCTTCACTCTGGGGCTCCTAGAAAAGGATACTAGCCCTTTTTACCATACCAATGCAGCGTGGATCCGGCCCATGTGCTAATTAGTCACCTCGTGCCATTTCACTCAAAACAGGGAGAGACATTTCAAGAGAATAAATTCAAAATAATGATGATAATGAAGAAAAGATTTCTTTCTTCCCTATCATTCAGCACTTTAGATTGTCCCTGGGAAAAGTAGCACCCAATTGCCCTCAGTAACGCAATGTTAACTTTTAGCCTCCTGAGTGAAAAAACAAACAAAACAAATCTCTTTGAAATTGTTGTGATGCTCTTAAATGTGTATGCCCATGAATCAATTATTTACCTTTTGTACTCTTCTCTTGTTACCAGCTCCTTCGTCTGTTGGACCTACCCCTGGAACTTTTCCCTGGCCTCTTGCGTCGAGAGGAAAGCCGAGAAGAGGGATGCTGCGACGGGCAGTGTTTTCTGATGTGCAGCGCAAAGCTTTGGAGAAAATGTTCCAACGGCAAAAATATATTAGCAAGCCCGACAGGAAAAAGCTTGCATCGAAACTTGGACTTAAAGACACACAGGTGAATATAAGGATGAAATTATAATTTATAAAAATTTCTAAATTATACATTATCATTTTATTTATGACGTCTATTTATGACGTCTACTAAGACAAAAAATAAATAAATAAATAAATAAACAAATAAAATAAAATCTGCTTTTTGCTTATTTTAGCTTCAATTACTAAGAAAAAAAATAAAAAAAAAATAAAATAAAAAACACTTTTCTCAAAACAGGTCAAAATTTGGTTCCAGAACCGGCGCATGAAATGGAGAAACTCAAAGGAAAGGGAACTGCTGTCTGCCGGAGGCTGCCGAGAACAAACCCTGCCTACCAAAACAAATCCTCACCCAGATCTCAGTGACGTGGGTAAAAAGTGCTCAGAGGATGATGAAGATGAAGACGACTATGCTTGCGGAGATAGTCGTACACCAAGACGCGAACTGTCAAATAGCACTGACTCCAGCATTTCATGCAAACACTCGGACTTTTCTGAATCAGAAGATGAAATTACGGTTTCATAAGCAACTTTATCAGCTGTATAATTTTTGTACTTAAGTACAAAATTACGCAATAACCATGTTATTGTTTTATTGGCGCATAATTACACTTCAGCGTTCAAATGAGTGTTTGTAGCAAATCCTTTTCACATCACTTTATATATATATACTCGTTGTGAAATTCTTCTTAAAAATGATTTTGTTGTGTCGCACAGCTTTTTTAGCAACTGTACAGTATTTTGTACAAATATTTTTATATGGATATTTTATACCAAGAAATTTCGAGTCGTTTCACATAGATTTTTTAAAAAATATTATTGAAGTTGTAGATGGATGTATAATTTATACGAATTTATCTCTTTGTCACATATTGTATGCATATGTATATGTTGGAAATGTTTTTGTGTTGTTTGCAAATAAATTGTAAATGTGATCTTTGTTGGTGGTTGATTAGTAACACATAACATGGGGTGAAGATGGGTAAAGCTCGAACATCCTTTTATCCATATGAATTTCCTTAAATTGTATAAAAAAAATAAAAAAAAAATAGAAAAAACTAAATTAATCTTTGGGAAGTAAACGATTACCTTTTTGAGATTTTAGGTTGATGATGTTACACATCATATGTGGCAGAGCTATTTTTATGACCACAACTGAGAAAAGCATTGGTAAAAAAAAAAAAAATGTAATTTGAGGTAAAGGTTGTAAAAAAAAAAAAAAAAAAAAAAAAAAAAAATATATATATATATATATATATATATATATATATATATATATATATATATATATATATATATATATATATATTTTCCAGATGGATACCTGAAAAGTGGGACAGCATATCAAGACACTTAAAGAGGAGTTATGACGTCTGTTGATTTACATGGTAATAATGATGGCAGTTAGCACATGTTCAGTGCACAATGCAGTATATTTACATGCAAAGAAAATCAAATTATTTAGTTAAATACGGGCTCGGTTTCCCAAAAGCATTAGAACATTGGTAGCACTTAAGTAGTTCATCTCTAAGGCGTGTTTACCAAAAGCATCCTTATTTTAGTTCGTAAAAACGTTCTTAAACTAATGATAGCTTTGAACCGCTCTTAAAGGGTTAGTTCACCCAAAAAATAAAATTCAGTCGTAGTTTACTCACCCCTGTGTTGTTAGAATCACATATGACTTTCTTTCTTTTTCTTAACACAAAGGGAGAAATTGTGAAGAAAATGTTGTGCTCAGTGATGTCATTCAATGGCAGTTTATGGTGACCACATCTTCAAGCTTCAAAAGGATGCAAAAGTATAATTCAGAAGTCTAATACATTATCACATGAGACTCATGATTGTTATGAAAGCATAAGGTGATGTTTGTGAGAAACAAACCAAAATGTAATGTATTCTTTATTGCAGCTGTTGACCAAACATTGCTCTCCTCTGCACATTCATGAGAATGCACAAGAGCAAGTTCAGCAGCCTCTTCTGGCAAAATGGGGCATTCAGGCAAAAACTAATTTTGTTTATCTAAAAACAGGTCCACCACAGTGATAGAAACAACAGAACACAACACAGCTGCATGCAAACAAGAGTTTAGTATTTAGTAACCGAACTTACTAAATACGTCTGATGAGTTTGTAGTCCAAGAATAGATGTATTTCTATGTCCAGCCTTATTTGTTTGAAACAGAGTACTCAATCAAACAGAGATAGGAGGCGGGAATGTATCTTCTCCATTCTGAATCCATGAGCATTTGTGACAGACCTCCAACTGAAGGGAGGGATACCTCAGCGAAAACATTCTGGGTCAAAATCAAGTCGTTTAACAGACTTTTTTGGACCGGTGCCAGTTCACAGCAGGGGTTATGCAGTATGATGCCAAAAATAGAAAACAAGTGATGGACAGAATGTACTGTCGCTCATCACGGCTGGTTAGGACAAGAACTCTGATTAACATTGAAAATATACCTTTTATCGCATGTTGTTTGTCGTCAGCAGGGGCGGATTGGCCATAGGGAGAACCGGGAATTTTCCCTGTGGGCCAGCCGCGAAACAGGAACGGGCCGCAACCCATATAAAGGGCTTAGTTTCACCACTGAATGCAGGTCAATAAGCACTCTAGACAGAGAGGACTTGTGAAACGATGGATGCCACATCTAGTTTCTAAAACCTTGCAAACGTGTTTTGTGAAGACTAGCCTGCTGCAAGACATATGTCCTGCAAGGACACACTATTTGTCCACACACAATAGGGCAATTTACATCCTGTGATTCGTAGGCAAGGGCGATAGCGTCCACAATCCAGTGAGAGAGCCTTTTTTGGAGACAGACATCTCCTTCACGCATCTTCCAGATCAAATAAAGAGCTGATCTGACAGCCTAAACTGGCGGGTGCGCTAAACATACTGTATGTGTGTAATGGTCACGCAGGGCATAACAAATGCATAGGCTGCTCATCATCTGAATTAAATGGTGAGGGACAGAAGGCTTGCTAATGGACCGCCTGAGCCCTGAAGGGCGTTGATAAATCCTAAGGCACGTAGCCTTTTCAGGTTTTAATGGTGGCCTTTGAAAGACCTGGTCCGAACTCCAGGCATGAGCTGTCAATCGCCAGCACCTGTGTGTCATCCACACATTTAAATGGGTCTAGAGCCACCAGAAGTGCAGTCTTTAACTAAAGCACATGCAACTTGACAGATTTTAGTGGTTCAAACAGTCGTGAGTGCCTTCAGCACTAGGTTTAGGTCCCAAGTCGGCACAACAGCAGGACAATCAAGTGCCTCACTCCTCTAAGGGACTTTATGACTAGATCATGTCTGCCTACAGCGAGGAGCCAGCCTCTGGGGCATGAAATACTGAAATAGTCGTTACATAAACCTCAAGCGTTGATGGGGTAAGACCAGCGTTTAATCGCTCAAAGGAATGTAAGGATCTCAGCTAAGGAGCAATTCACTGAGTCTTCGTCACATGAAGAGCACCAATTTGCAAACACCTGCCATTTCAGTGCATAAAGGGCGTCTCATAGATTGTTTTCTAGCCTGTAAGATAGTGTTTATCACTGACTGAACCAATTCGATGTGCTCCATTCAGCAGCCTCACATGTAGGTTCTGGCTGGGGATGCCAAATCGTGCCTTGCGCCTCCTCAGTGGTAGATATATGGGATACCACGGAGAGCCGTTCAATACCTTTATCATCTCTGGAAACCAGGACTGATTGGGCCATTTCGGTGCAATCAACAGAATCGTTTCCTTGTCCTCTCGGACTTTACTGATGACAGAATGAACGCTCCCTGGTGTGACAACAGATCCACTCCGTAAATCAGGCGGCTTGGGACATGTCACACGTAGGGAAAGGAGATGCCGCCCACTCTACTGGAGGATGCGTTCTCATCCTTTGTGTATAATCCCCATCATCAGAACCACCAAACGTGATGAGGCTGTGCGCTCCAACAGAGGGCCGGAGCTCATCACGCACATATTGTACTGGCGAGGACGCTAAATCAGAAATTTGGGGGGCTCATGGGGCCCTCCTCAAAATCATCCAACTCCACCTCTGGGCCCTACCATGCCCCCTCATGTGGTCCCTCTGGATCTAACACAGAGGAGGCAGGTGGGAGGGTGCTGGAGGCTGAATCGTCCCTCAGGATCATAGAGTGTAACATCCGGAGGCTCACGCCTTTGCAGTAAGGGCTGTCTGTCTCCATGAGAGCTGCTTCTGTGTGGGCACAGCCACATGAACACAGCTCTCATGCTCATCCAATGGCTTGATGTGCCACTCGCATGAGGAACACTTGTGAAACGAGTGTTTCAAAAAAAGATGCACTACACACAAGCGACTCTTTTTGTGAAACCCCAGAGGCTTATAAAAACATATCTTTATAAAAATATATACATATGAAAGGATATAGTATCTGCAGCCGGAGTGCTATGGGAAGCAGGTTGTATCTCACTGAAGTGTCGCATTGTTCAACAACGAGTGTCTGAAGCGAAGAACCCATTCACCTAGAGCGTCTTCGACGGTGAGGTGGAGAAAACTTCACCGGAACACACAGGGGAGCAGTAAGCCTTCTTGCTGCAGGTGCTAGGAGCACATGCGAAGAGTTGTCCTGTTCGCATCTCGCAGCGAAGAACTGTCCGCTGTAAGTGTATCTCGACAGCGAAGCAGAGAGGGTTTTCCAAGATGAAGTCGAATGTTTGCAGTTGTGAAGGAAGAAAATTCTGAAGAAATGGTGGTTGAGCACCTGCTTATATAGGCCGACTGTGCACCTAGAGGGGCAGGACTCAAACACCATTGCCAATCAGAGGATTGCCGTTATTGTACAAGTGTTTCAATTAGATTGTAGGAGAAAGTATTTCCACATAGCAAGTAATGTCGAGTGAACTGAATCGAAAGGGAAAGGTTGATCATTGTGTGTGGGGTGTGACATTTGTGTATCATCCAGGCAAACAAAAAAAAAGCATTGAAATCAACTGGCAGTCTCCGCAGTCTGTGCATGTGACGTAATAGGTCTAAATGAACAAGACACATAATACAGTTCTATTAGCCGTCTTTGAGAAGCATAATTATAATGGCAATAGAAAAAATATATGTTCTTATTAAACAGATTATTCAGCCTGGTCTCATTAAATTTATGTGAGCATTGCAATGTTTTTGCAAAACTGAAATTACATGCTTCATTACACGCTTCACTGCAGTTTTCAAGTGAAATGTCCAGCGGGGGGCACCAAAACCGAGCGAAATGGGGTTGTAATCAGACAAGGTTATTAAGGTGAATTTTAGATGGAGGTTTTAATAAGTAAAATGTACCTCCCTAACCTAAAATGTTATACTTAACCTAACCAACAGTGTGCGAAAAGATAAATGAGTTCAACAAACAGACATCTTTACCCTTAACCAACCTAACTCTAACCGATAGTGTTTTAAAATGCAAATTTGAGATATGTATATATAGATAGATAGATAGATAGATACACACACTCACACACACACATTAACTTAAGCAACTACATCATTTTGTATCGCTTTTATGCCACTTACACTTTCATGCGACATTGACTGGACTTGAATCGCAGTTGTCCAGCCCAAAGTCCAATGCTCTATCAGGTGAGCTACCAAACAAGCTCTCATTTTTTAATTCATGCATTCAAGTGTTTTGATATCATAACATAGAGTGACTAATAGAGTGAACATATATATATATATATATATATATATATATATATATATATATATATATATATATATTTAATCAAAATTAATCAGCAATTGTACTCCTGATTTGTGTGACAATGATTAAACCACACAGTTGTTGTACCGCCTCTAGTGTTCATTTCACCATGATACTGCAGTAGAGAGTGGCATGTACAAGTCAGTTTGCAAAATTGGAGAGGGGGTAAAGTCTTTCGGAGACCTGCCATCGCCGCAGGCAGCTCTCACTCAGCTATTACTCGACCTGCCACCGCCAACGGCAGCTCTCACTTGACCTGCCACCGCTGCAGGCAGCTCTCACTCGGCTATTACTCGACCTGCCACCACCAACGGCAGCTCTCACTTGATCTGCCACCGCCGCAGGCAGCTCTCACTCGGCTATTACTCGACCTGACACCGCCAACGGCAGCTCTCACTCGACCTGCCACAGCTCTCACTAGACCTGCCATGGCTCTCACTCATTACCTGTAACTCCCTCTCGATCCGTCAGCGTCACAGACAGCTCCAACTCGCACCGTCACCGTTACTTGCACCTCTATTGCGATCTTTAGTCCTGTTTCCAATATTTGTTAAGGGCTTATACATTTCTTAATCTTTAAAGAAGTGTTCTTTGTCTTTTAAAGGATTAAAAGTTGCAGTCTAAAATGGTTCTGATGACTACTGGTATCTGCCTTGTAGCAGCATGGTTCATCTGACAGGTGTCATCAATACAAGCTAAACAGGACTAGTTGCCAGCAATGTATATAATCCTCCTATTGATTGAGCTCACTCATTTGATTGGCTATCGATAGTTGGCATGTTTTCTTTTTACTTAAATTCTATTATTATTATATATATATATATATATACACACACACACACAAACTTCACAACAAGAGAGTATTGTTTAAGGAGATTTATTAAAGCAAGTGATGATGACATACAGCAAAACTTCTAAGCATATTATTTTCTACATATACTGCTTTTTTTTATCATTAGGGGAGATCAGCACAGCATCTTATATAGACAAATAAAACAGGCAAAATAAATAGGGGTAGAGTGGCACACAAAAAAACATGTCAGTGCTTTTGCAAACCACAAACCACAAACACTTTGCAAACAAATATGTTTAATGTTTTATACGCTGTGATACACAATGACTGGGTTTTTAAAAAAAAAGAAGTGAAAAACATTCAGTTTCTGTCATAACAAAAGCTATATATTTTCACTATACAACTCTGTAGATTTTAGACAAAGCCTGTCATATTGCACTGAGCCTCTGTAACTGAATATGGAAGCACAATAATGATTTTAATCCAAAACATTTCTCAAATCTAGCCAACTGAATGTTAGATTTTGATGTTAAAACATTATATTATGTTATATTAACGTTCAGAGGATTGTACCTGGGTATTTTGTTACTAGATAGACTAGCATATATCATAGGATACATACAGCCATACACCATATCAATAAGCCAAAAGCAAAAATACTTTTTCTAAACAAAACTTTATTGGGAGTACAGACGGAAAAAGAAAAAAAAAAAAAAAAAAAAAAAAAAATCACACACCAGCCTATAAAATACAACAATTTATAGGGCTTACTGTGGTCCGTCGGCAACAGGGGTTGGTTGCCACATAGTCATTTTCTGGTAATTTGATTACTATATGTTATGTTGATGATTTGTAAACCTGCTTGAGCAATAGTAGCTGGCCAGCATTTTTTATGGAGTGAGTGTGATTGGGGTTGGTTGCCTTATTGATTTTGTGGTTGTTTGGCACATCAGTATTTCAGCTGAATTGGCTAGCATATCAGATATAAAAATAATACATAATTCATTACCATCACACAGTATTTATGTATAAACTTAATATATCTAAACAGACACACACATACTGCATAAACACACATGCCTTGTACATACAGTATATAATGTATGTATATATTTAAACCATTATTAATGTGTGTTATTTGGCATATTGCACACATGATAAAAATTGAAAACACATCTTTTATATATGGTTTTAATTTTATACATTTCTGTTTATAAATAATGGTTAACACAGTATTTATTCAAGTAGATAAATGTAAATTATTTTAGTGATATGGGGCTCTATTTTAAGAGTGCTAGCGATAAGCTCAGCGCAATGCCATAAGTCATACACGCAAAGTCAGTGGGCATGGCCAGGAAGTTTTGGCATTTTTGTGCAAGATGCGCAAAGTCTAGGCGCATGTGGGTTTGGCAAAATTTTGCGTGCAACGCGCAAATATCCTGGATGAAGGTAGCACGCTGTATGTATGCTGCATGTAGCTCATTACATTTATTTACACTGTAAAAAAAATTACATGCACTTCAACTTAAATTCAGTTTAACTGCTGCCTTAAAGTTTTAAGTTAAATCAACATAGCTTTACAAGTAATTTTAAAAATTATTTTTACAAAAATAATTACAAAAAATAAATTGCATTATTTTACATTTAGTCTTAAAAACCGTCTAAATGTAAAATAATGAATTGAGAAAACTTATGAGTTGAAATAACTTTTAAATCCGTATTGATTTAAATTAAAACTTTAAGGCATCAGTTAAACTTAATTTTTTAAGTTAAAGATGTATTATTATTTTTTTGTTTTTTACAGTGTAGGAGCAACAGTGTGCCGACTTTGTTATGAGTTTTTAGGTCAATTTTTGGGTCGTGCACCTGGATTCAAACATGTTTGGATGTGCATGCTTTCTATGATTTTTGATTCTGAATGAAGGCAGCACATTCAAAAGTCACTAGTGCCAATGTACTGTTACATTATGAACAAGATAAACATGATAGATAGACAGATAGATAGATAGATAGATAGATAGACAGACAGACAGACAGGTAGGTAGGTCGGTCTTAGGTAATGTTGTGATTGAAATTCCTCCTTGGCTGTCATGAAACGCTTTTTATATGCAGGAAAAGTTACACCACCGTTAGTACTAATTGGATATTGGCTACGTTAAATTATAGAGAATGTAAGTAAAATTAATCACATTTTATCAACTGACACACAAATCATGGCTAGTATAACAGTGATGGTATAGGCACGCACTTCACTTCTAATGGTCACTTTGGATTTTAAAAAAATGTATTTACTTTTTTGACTACATAACTTTAATCATTAATTAACAATGGTCATTAAATATGTTGTGGTATTGCATTCCTTTATCTTCTATGTAAAACTTTATATTTAATTGCACAAGCGTTAATACAGTTAATAAAAACCAAAACCAAAACCATCTAAAACAATTTTCATGAACTAAAATAAAAAAGTAAAATGACTGGAAAAAATAAATAAAACTAAACTAAATTAATTTTTCATAACCCCAAAACTAACTAAAATAAAATAAAAATGATCTTGAATGAATTTTTTGTTTTTAATACTCTTGGGTGAATATGGTCAAGTAGAAACTTTTGGAAATTTTATATTTTTTGATGCATTTAATTATGATCCAAACACACATAATCTAACATTACACCTTTATAGAAAGCTTAGGATGCCTTCTACCTTAAGCAAAAGCAAAAATTGAGAAATTCTTAATACTGAGAAGTAAAACTTTCGAAGAGCCTCTTTTCACAAAATCCCAGAGGAACAATGATTCTCTAGAAAATATCTACAAAATATTTGAAATAAAATGTCTTCTACACTGTTTCATCATAAATAATTATGTAACATTTACAAACACTCCACCTCAAAGTCCAGTCATTTTTTTTAAATCTTGCTTTTCCCACCGATGTTCATGAAATGAGTTCTGCCACACATCCCAGTGTAAAATTTAAAGAGATAATTTCCCCAAATATGAAAATTATCTACTCACCCTCAAGCCATAACAGATGTTTATGACCTTCTTTCCTCTGCTGAACACAAAGATTTTAGAATAATATCTCAGCTATGTAGCTTTATACAACACAAGTCAAAAGGGTCCAAAGCTTTGAAGCTCCAAAAAGCACATAAAGGCACCATAAAGTAATCCATAAGTGGCTTAATTAATATCTTTTTTTAAATTAGACTGTCTTTTTGGGTGAGAACAGACAAAAATGTAACTCCTTTTTCACTAAAAATATTGCAATTACAGTATACAGGAAAGACCAGCAAGGTGACTGCTAATATCAAGATAAAGGGTGCTGCCTTTATGTGCTTTTTGGAGCTTAAAGGTTTTGTACTGTGATGACTTGCATTCTATGGACTTACAGATCTGACAGATTCTTCTAATATCTTTGTATGTGTTCAGCAGAACAAAGTCAGACTCATCTGGGATGGCATTAGGGTGAATAAATGAAAGATTTCTATTTTTTGGGTGAACTATTTCACAGCCAGCTCACATGATCAGTTGCGTCACAGCCAGCTCTCACACGCGATCAGTTGCGTCACAGCCAGCTCTCACGCGCGATCCGTTGCCTCACAGCCAGCTCTCACACATGATCCGTTGCCTCACAGCCAGCTCTCACACACGATCCTTTGCGTCACAGCTCTCACACATGATCCATTGCGTCACAGCCAGCTCTCACACACGATCCGTTGCGTCACAGCCAGCTCTCATACACGATCCGTTGCGTCACAGCTCTCACACACGATCCACTGCGTCACAGCCAGCTTGCACACACGATCCGTTGCGTCACAGCCAGCTCTCACACATGATCCTTCGAGTCACAGCTCTCACACACGATCCGTTGCATCACAGACAGTTCTCACACACAATCCGTTGCGTCACAGCTCTCACACACGATCCTTCGCGTCACAGCTCTCACACACGATCCGTTGCATCACAGACAGTTCTCACACACAATCCGTTGCATCACAGACAGTTCTCACACACAATCCGTTGCGTCACAGCCAGCTCTCACACATGATCCGTTGCATCACAGACAGTTCTCACACACAATCCGTTGCGTCACAGCCAGCTCTCACACACGATCCGTTGCGTCACAGCCAGCTCTCACACACGATCCGTTGCGTCACAGCCAGCTCTCACACATGATCCTTGCGTCACAGCTCTCACACATGATCCATTGCCTCGCAGCTCTCACACACGATCTGTTGCGTCATAGCCAGCTCTCACACATGATCCATTGCGTCACAGCCAACTCTCACAAATGATCCTTTGCGTCACAGCTCTCACACATGATCCATTGCGTCACAGCCAGCTCTCACACACGATCCGTTGCGTCACAGCCAGCTCTCACACACGATCCGTCGCGTCACAGCCAGCTCTCACACATGATCCGTTGCGTCACAGCCAGCTCTCACACACGATCCGTTGCGTCACAGCCAGCTCTCACACACAATCCGTTGCATCACAGCCAGCTCTCACACACGATCCGTCGCGTCACAGCCAGCTCTCACACATGATCCGTTGCGTCACAGCCAGCTCTCACACACGATCCGTTGCGTCACAGCCAGCTCTCATACACGATCCGTTGCGTCACAGCCAGCTCTCATACACGATCCGTTGCGTCACAGCTCTCACACACGATCCACTGCGTCACAGCCAGCTTGCACACATGATCCGTTGCGTCACAGCCAGCTCTCACACATGATCCGTTGCGTCACAGCCAGCTCTCACACACGATCCGTTGCGTCACAGCCAGCTCTCACACACGATCCGTTGCGTCACAGCCAGCTCTCATACACGATCCGTTGCATCACAGCCAGCTCACACATGATCCGTTGCGTCACAGCCAGCTCTCACACACGATCCATTGCGTCACAGCCAGCTCTCATACACGATCCGTTGCATCACAGCCAGCTCACACATGATCCGTTGCGTCACAGCCAGCTCTCACACACGATCCGTTGCGTCACAGCCAGCTCTCATACACGATCCGTTGCGTCACAGCTCTCACACACGATCCGCTGCGTCACAGCCAGCTTGCACACACGATCCGTTGCATCACAGCCAGCTCTCACACATGATTCTTTGCGTCACAGCTCTCACACATGATCCGTTGTCTCACAACTCTCACACACGATCCGTTGCATCACAGACAGTTCTCACACATGATCCTTTGCATCACAGCTCTCACACATGATCCGTTGTCTCACAACTCTCACACACGATCCGTTGCATCACAGACAGTTCTCACACACGATCCGCTGCGTCACAGCTCTCACACACGATCCGCTGCGTCACAGCCAGCTCTCACACACGATCCTTTGTTTCACAGCCAGCTCTCACACATGATCCGTTGCCTCACAGCTCTCACACATGATCCTTTGCGTCACAGCCAGCTCGCTCACACGATCCGTTGCGTCACAGCCAGTTCTCACACACGATCCGTTGCGTCACAGCCAGCTCTCACACACGATCCGTTGCGTCACAGCCAGCTCTCACACACGATCCTTTGTTTCACAGCTCTCACACACGATCCGTCGCGTCACAGCTCTCACACGTGATCCGTTGCCTCACAGCTCACACGCACGATCCGTTGCGTCACAGCTCACACGCACGATCCGTTGCGTCACAGCTAGCTCTCACACATGATCCGTTGCGTCACAGCTCTCACACATGATCCTTTGCGTCACAGCTCTCACACATGATCCTTTGCGTCACAGCTCTCACACATGACCCGTTGTCTCATAGCTCTCACACACGATCCGTCGCGTCACAGCTAGCTCTCACATGTGATCCGTTGCCTCACAGCTCTCACACACGATCCGTTGCGTCACAGCTCTCACAAATTAGAAGCTTGCGTCTTGCGCGTTCTTAAAGTGTGTGCGTGACGCAGAGGCAGCTGAACTTTGATTAGTGGTTTCAGTGGAAGTATGAATCACACTTAAAATGCACTGGACAGGACTTTGTCAAAAGGATATTAACCAGTGAGAGCTCTCCCTGCCACGGAAAGATTTTACCCCTATTGCAAAAATGTATATAGAGTAACGTTCATTCTATGAGACCAGGGGGCGTATTACAGAAACATCCTAACTTGGGACTCCCATCTTATTTGCTTTGTTACCATGCCAATTTCAGTTAGGATCTCATATAAGAAAAAAAAGCCATAACAGAACAACATTTCTTACGTGCATTATCTTATCTTAACTACAGTTAGGGTTTGCTTCTGTAATATGAATTTGTGTAAAATCCGAATTTAACTGAAGACTGAAGATAGGAAGTTTTCTGTAATACGCCCCCTGGTGGGACTATTTAAGAAGACATAGGCTATGCGTGAGTAATGTGACCCTACAGTTTAAACCTTTAATAAAATGGGCCAACAACAACAACAACAACAATAATAATAATAATAATAATAATAATAATAATAATAATAAAATATGGTGAACAAATGAGATAGTAAAACTGTTCAGTGAGCGACTCCCTCTTTCTCTCTCTCGTCCTCCTCTTCTTTCTTGCTCTAATGGCTGGTTCAAATCACCTCAGTTTGCTTTTAGTCTTTTTGCAAGGCAGTGACAAATTGCACGTTGCGTAATGGTAGTAAGGCTACAAGTACAAAGTGCCTTTAACTCTAACCAGATTGTCTATTCATATTTAGATAGGTGACATGAGTAGTCCAATACTACTGAATACAGAGCCCCTTATAATTCACATAGCGTACATTCACGTTACATGCATTTATTCCGTCACTTTCATTAATCTGTATGAAGTTGATCATCAATTCAACTGAAACCCCTTCTTACCAAACCCATTATTATTTCTTTAAATTCTGTAAATATTAATACATTTCGGCGCCTCGACAAGGTTACAATTAACTTCCATGTTTGTTAGTATTTCCATATTATTATCATCATGTTGAGAAGACAAACTCTTGGACATACTGGCCAAAGTTTCAGCACCATTTGGACCGGACAGCTCCCGATTTACGTGCTGGTTTGAGAAAGAGGTGTTACTCCTTCGTAAAATAATGAGCAACGTTAGTTATGATCGTAAAAGCTTTAGCTGAATCATTATTGGGAAACCCACTGTTCTCTTGATTTTTTTTATTTTTTATTTATTTTTTTTATTTTTTATTTTTTTGCGTAGCATGAATATGAAATACAAATGAATGTTGCCTATTCCCCTTTTTGATGATTTGTTTTAGTTGAGCATCTCCACCTTTGTGTGTGCATCTTTTCGGTTTTATTGAGCCTACACACTGTTGCGAGCAAAATTAGAATGTATTACAATTCTGAACTGTGTTTATCTTTTTCAAATGCCATTTTTTTTTTCACATTGTTAATTTTAATTACTATATTGTCAGAATCTGTTGATTTAACAAGTGGATATTTAAATCTTCATGTAAGCCAATGTTGCAAACAAAAGAAATACTAAACTATATTCAAGGACAGGCCCCTATCTTGTTTAAGAGGGGGAAATTTAAGTGTCCCACTTCACCAGTAATAAAACAATTCTGGGATTTGGTCAAAAGAGATCAAAGGTTCTTCTTAGTATTTAGGCCTTTTTTTTAATTTTTTATTTTTTACAAGGAGACATCCTAAGCATTCAATCAAGGTATAAATATCAGGTTATACGGCATTTGGTTCGCACTTAAAACTTCTAAATGTAAAACTTGAAAAAATGTCTCACATTGCCCATGTTTAGCTAATTTGACCTGAAGGAAGGACCAGAAATAATCGAAGTACGTAATAAAATATGTAGCTACACACTTTCTTTACAGAGAAGCACTTGATAGGCCTATTTAACCCGTTCTCTCTCGTCAAATGATGCTTGTGCAAGAGCTGCGCACGACAAGAGACAAGCATAAACTGTTCCTATTTAAATTTCATTTTGATGTTCAGTCACTCTTGTATTAATATATAAATGTAGAATGTGACACAGGAAATGTAGCAGTTATTAAAAACCTTGTACGTAGTTTTTATTTTATTTTATTTTATTTGTATTTTTTTTAACGTTTTATTAGGCTGTTAATTGTCTAACACAATTGTTTTAAAATATTAACATTTAATAATAAATATTAATCAAATTTAGCTGAAAATGCTTCGGTAACACGAAGCTTCGATACAACACACTGAGCTAGGCCAGAGGTTTGACGTGTGTTTCTAGAAGAGACTTGATGCGGATGTTTTGGGTTTTCCTCTTACCGTTTTTTTTTTCATCTCTCAGACGAGCCTCTTTTGCCGGAATGATTACTTGGTATTTCCAGAGTCCTAATGCATCGACACAGCAAAATCCTCCAGCTGATTTTATCATGAACTAAACTCATCACAACTGATCACAGGTGG
Source organism: Myxocyprinus asiaticus (assembly GCF_019703515.2). NCBI lineage: Eukaryota > Metazoa > Chordata > Actinopteri > Cypriniformes > Catostomidae > Myxocyprinus > Myxocyprinus asiaticus. The sequence continues at coordinate 14,918,025 of NC_059344.1, read as the reverse complement.
AATTCATTGACTCATTTTAGAAACGAAAGTCTTCAAAGTAAAATTGCAATTTGTAAGGGGGTGTTACACACAGTGCAGAGTGTTTATACACTGATTTTCATTATTTAATGACAGATCAGATGTCCTTTTGTTGACGTCATCCATTTATTTGAATTTAGTTTAAGTGTAAAAAAAAACAAAACAGGGTCACATCTATGTCTTCTTGTGAAATCAATGTCTCTCTGTTGCCATAGTTATACTAAGAGTAGGCCTGCATAATAGGCTGCTTTATCGGATGCCATTTAATTCAGGCCTATCACGTGGCATATGCAGATGGCGGAATATCGTTTTAAATAATTTTTATTTTATTTTACACACACACACACACACACACACACACACACACACACACACACACACACACACACACACACTATATATATATATATATATATATATATATATATATATATATATATATATATTAACACAAACACTTTTAATTCTTGTAAATAGTGTAATGCACTTATATCCTTTCTGTAGTGCAACTGTGAAAGACCCAATAAATATTTATTGTTATATTTAAGTTTTTGCTGTTTGTGCATTATTCCTTATATTTTGTCACCATATGTGATATCCTGGTATAAAGTGTTTTTATTTTTATTTTTTATTTGTATTTATTTTTTTATAAATGCGATTGCATCACATTTATATCCACATCATAAAAAAACCAATAAACAATTAATAAATAATTATTAGGTTTACTGAATTATGCATAATTTAAAACTGGTAACATGATCGATAAATCTTTGTGGGTCATCTGTTTGTCAAGGAACTTTCATGGGAAACTAAACAACTGTTAAGATGAAAAAGACACTGTACACAAAATATTCCATATTTCCAAGCATGGTTATAAACGGCTAGAAAAAAGATTATTCAACAAAATGCAGCCAGCATGGTAGTCAAATATTTACACTGACATATATTACATCAAGAAACAATGTTAGAGCAAAGTGCAAAATCAATGAAATGATTCCCATTCAGTTATAGCCCTCATGAATCAATTACAACAATCAACACATACAACTTTTGTGCTTACAATTACACATCATCATCATCATCATCATCATCATCATAATTGTGAAAGAAAATGCATTAGGCACATATCCTAAAAATATTCACAAATTATATACACAGTGTACACAACGTATTGGCAGTGCTGATAGCATTACAGAGCTACGACATTTGGCTTTCATTTGAAATCCAAGATGATGTTGCATAGGAATGATGACTTACAGGAATCGTACAGTACATTGGAGTGAAATGGATCCAGTGTTGTTAAACAAAACCCTGTAGTGCCATACAAAGAACATCTGAAAACCAATTTGCTATTAATGAGGTGAAAATAGTGAATAGCCCCATATATTATGTTTTCCCATGCAAGGAAACTCTCTATCCATCCAAATATGTTTCCTTTATGGACAATCAAAGATAAAATTTTATTTACACATCATCCAGAACCGCCCTTGCAATATCAAGCAGCAAATACAGTATATAATTTATCCAATGTCTCCGTGGATGTTTGTTAATCTTTCACATTGAACCCAAGATATGTACATGACAAAGGCCAAAATGGTCAATGAGGTATACTCATACACCAAATTATGAACAAACTCTTCTGCATCATACTGTGCTTTTGCCAAGATGTGTTGAGAACTTCCTTAAGTACCAAGCGAAGCCTTACACTCCTCCCACTCTGGATAAAACACATTTCAGGTATATAAAAGCAACAAAGCATAATTTTTCTAGTATAGAAATTCCCAAATGACAACAGCAAGTTATGTTAAAATGTTATAAAACTGCCTTTGATAGGGTTAGTTCACCCACAAATGAAAATTCTCTCATTATTTACTCACCCTCATGCCATCCCAGATGTGTATGACTTTCTTTCTTCTGCAGAACACAAGTGAAGATTTTTAGAAGAATATCTCAACTCTATAGGTCCATAAAATGCAATGAATGGTGGCCAGATCTTTGGTTTTGGTTGAAAACAGACTTAAATGTAACTCTTTTTTCACTGTACATCTCGCCATTGCAGTCTCTAGGCACTGTCATGATTTCAAGCTTGTTACACTTCAAGATACGCTAGATGGTGCTAGGAAGTGTAATTGAGCTTGAAATCCTGATCGCCAAGGAGACTGCTGATGTCAAGATTTGTAGTGAAAAAGGAGTTATATTTTTGTCTGTTCTCACCCAAAATAGATTGGATCGCTTCAAAAGACGTTGATTAAAACACTGTAGTCATCTGGATTAATTTTATGCTGCCTTTATGTGCCTTTTGGAGCTTCAAAGTTTTGGTCACCATTCACTTGCATTGTATGAACCTACAGAGCTGAAATATTCTTTTTAAAATCATTGTTTGTGTTCTGCAGAAGAAAGAAAGTCATACACATCTGGTATGACATAAGGGTGAGTAAATGATGAGAGAATTTTAATTTTTGGGTGAACTATCCCTAGCCTCTGGACGAAACAGTGAGTCGCTATTGTAATTATTCACTGTGCTGAACAGAAAAACAAACAAACAAACAAAAAAATTCAAAACATATGGAGGTTACAATCGCCCTGCCACTGTTTTATTCCTCTTCATCTTGTCACATTATTGTGCCTCAAAAATGTGTGGCGTGATATGATGACTATGAGGCTGTTTTTATAGGCAAACTCAAGGAGTAGCGTAGAGCCCTGTAGTTTAATTACAAAATATATTTAAATCAGTTTTTTCCCGAAGTATAAAACATAGTGCCTTGGAGTACAAAATGGAGTAAGGCAGCAGGTTCCATTCAGCACCAAAAAGAGAGCAAAAAATATATAGACATGCTTTGTGCTACAGTAGAATACTTGTATAGAGTACAGGAGTTCAGATGGATCATGCATTGTCAGCAGTTAAGGTCAGGGTTCAGCAGGTAAGATCAGGAGTGATGGACATGGTGGGTTAAAAAAAAAAAAAATATATATATATATATGCATAAGAGCAAAAAAAAAAAGCACATCCCAGGTGGTATCTGAGGTTTTATTTCTAATCATCAAAATAAATTAGTTTAAAATGATAAAAGTGTAGCACCATCTCATTTCGACCATATTGTTATGGATATTAAACGATGGGATACTATAAAGCTGGTTTTGTGAGGGTGTACGGACATGAGAAGAAGGCTCATCAGTAGTGGGAAAGTCAACAGGAGGAAACACTGATGCCATCCATTGAAGAATTGCATTGTGTGTGAAATTTTCTCTGACGATCCGATTTGAGGTACAGAAAATCCTTAGGATGTAGAACTTCTGTTTTTGTTTAATGCTGAAGTAAGATTCCTAATATCGAAGTGATAGCACACACGAGGCAGCTTGAAGTACTGTTGAGTTTTGGCGCATATATTTTCTCTCTCTCTCTCTCTCTCTCTCTCTCTCTCTCTCCATCTTTTTAAATGAAGCATCATTTCTTTCTCAGGGTTACCAGCACCCTTTTTTGATGTAGAAGTGATGTAATGAATTGATTCTGCTGCCTTAGTCGGCATCAATGTTCAAACTGTGTCCTAAGAGAAGGAAATTTAAAGGCATATCAGATCAGGCTGGATCATAGTGTGGACTCCAGTGAAGAGTCCAGGATATCGTCATGGTGACTGTTGCTATTGGAGTCGCTGTCATAACTCTGTGGACTGGAACAGCTGGCTGCCTCCTTCAGTCGCAACAGCATGTTCATCTGTGCAAAGAATACATGACAACAAAAAATAGGTCTGTTGGATGTCTTAATGTATGTCTGAGAAGAAATCTGTGAAAGTACACTTGGTCCCATTGTTTAATATTTAAATAGAACTGCACCTGGAATATGCTTTATCATTTTGGCAACAACAGATACAATAGCGACACCTTTTGGCATGGTTGCAGCATTAGGCAAAAGCAAAATTTACAGATGCCATTGTTGTAATATCATATTTGCAAGTTTGTTTGTAAACTATGATTCATTAATTCCACATCCAAAAGTGCCTGATAATACAGATGTTAATATATATAAATGTATATTTATATATATATATGCAAAGTTTATTTCTTTATTATTTGTACAATGATTAAAAAAAATAAAAAAAACAAAAAAAAACAGGGAAAATGAAAGCAAGGGAGCACTACTATGATGTACTGTTTAAATAGTTTACAATTTATTAATTTTTTATTTTATTTTGCATTGCAGTGATGAGAATATCATAATGACCATCTTTTTCACATTGCAATATTGAGAATTGGTGGGTTAAATGTGTATAAGTGTTATAAGTGTCATGAAAATAATCCCACAATGTTAAAATCTTTATGGTTCTAAAAATAGGCTTCATCTTCTATTTTCAAAGTCTAATTTGTTTCATTTGGAGTAAAATAGGATAAGGCCATTTTCTTGACAGGTTTCCTGAGAATCACCCCATGATGGATTAACACCCTTACGTACAATAAAACAGTTTTTATAAATTAATCGTATAGCTAATAGTTAAATTTTTTGACACACTCCTGTCAGTACTAAAATCTGTCTCTGTTTAAGTGTGTGCTACTCACCAGTGGGTCGGCATCACTGTCACTCTGAGTACTCTGCTTGTTGAAGCCCTCTCTAGATGCAGAGTATCCATCAAAGCCCACATCCTCTGGGCGGAGCTGCAACAATGCTGGCCAATCAGGGTGTTGATGAGTGGTCGCCCATGGAAATGTCTCCAGCACCCACAGTGCAGGATCCTCCCATGCTGCTCTGCGCCCGTAAAGCTATACATAAAGAGACCAATATTTAAGTACATTTTACTATAAATTTTCCTCCCTGCCCAGTAGGTTGCAATATGCATAGAGAATGTGAATCGCCAAAAACAAAAAGAAGAATCTGAAAGTGAAAGTGGAGCTTGATAGTAAAAAAGGACTTAAACCTTGATCTGTTTCTCACCCACACTTATATCACGTCTGAAGACATGGATTTAATCACTGGAGTTGTATGGATTACATTTATGCAGCCTGTGGCAGCGGGGGCGTGGTCGAGCATCCGTCCGGAGAGAGAGAAAGTGGTAAGGGCGCTTAAACCTGAGCTAGATTATGTCTAACACCTGTCTCTAATTCCAGTGAGCATGGGGAGAGCGGCATATAAGCGGCCACGCCACCAGCTGCCACACTGCCTTTATGTGCTTTTGGAGCTTCAAAATTTTGGTACCCATTCACTTGCATTGTATGGACCTACAGAGCTAAAATATTCTTTTAAAAATAACTTTGTTTGTGTTCTAATATATTTGGTAACTGATGCCATTGTAGAAATACCCTATTCACAGTTGTATTTGTCAACCACTGCAAAGTCTTTATGTGCACTCCTGTGTCATATGAGTGTACATCAATCTAAACATACAGTATCTGTCATATTCATTTAGGTGTCAAACTGTGTTATTGCACCTTTAAGACTGGCTTTGACATAAGAATCTTAATATAAAAAGTGACTGAGGAAGAGGACATAGATTATGCTACAGAGAGGTCTAAATTTACCTGCAGTCCCTCTCTAACAGCCTCCAGCATGTAGGGAATGATGGAGTAGTTCCACAGGTCTGTGAACCACACACGTGACCCATCTACATCCATCGGACAAGACAAAAACAGACGCGGACCTGGATGGAAAAACAGACAAACATGAGACCCATAATCACAAACGGACAAATTGTAACACGCTAATGGTCAGTTGTGTATTTGACTTTTTGTACCAATGGTCACATCAGAGGAGCTGTGGGCCTCCAGAAAATGGTTCAGGTGGTGCCAGACTTGAGGGATCCAGTCTATGATCTTCACCAGCTCTGGGTTCCTCGTTCGGCTGCCGATCTCTGTCTCGATCAGCTTCCTCCTCAGGAACCGGCCCAGGAAACCTTTCACCGGCTCCATGTGATTAGCACACAACACCCACCTATGGCAGATGTCTTATTATCTAACAATTCTCTCAAAGTAACACAAACCTAAAGACTTGAAATTTCTGTTTCACACTGCTACATCTCAGTAAATATGTAGGCTAACCATGGACTAGCATAGTAGCAAATGCGAAAAATGAACTGGAAGCAATATCAGCCATGATTTAAAATCTCTTTCTTGACTCAGTATTTGAACTGCCAGAGTTTAGACATTTTAACATAAAATTGGACTGAAGGTGCACAATAAATATGCAAAAGTTTTTTTTACATTTTGAATTGCTACCTGGAAGCCACTAGCAATGTGCATAGTGACATCATGTGCACAAAAGAGCATACTTCTGTTTGAAATGTTTATTGTAGCACATTGCATACTGTTTCACTGTGCAATGTGCAAGTATTGCATTCTCAACGTAGCGGTTGTTATTGAGCTAATTGGGTTTCTTGGTCTACAATAGCACATCAGCGACACCTAGAGGTCACTCCATAGCAGTTTTCCCTTTCAGGGAAAATTTGTAACATTTTTAGCCCTAATTCAAGAAAAAAGAACTGTTGTACCTGAAGTTATGATGGAGCTGCAGGTTTGGAGCAGAGGATGTCACCTGGCTCATCGTGCCAATAATATACGGGCTACAGATGGCAGAAAAGAAGACGTTGATTGATGTACACTCATTACCATGTGTGCATTTCTATACTGGCATAAGTGATGATGTAAACCATTTAAAGTACCAGTCAAAAGTAAAGACTTTGAACTAATGGCTCAGGCTTAAATATGTGAAATTAGTTCTGCACGCAATTTTTTTAAAATGGATAGGCCAGAAAGTGAAAGAAAAGCAGCTAACAAGTGTCCAGCATACTTGAAAATTACGTCAATACTGTTTAAACAGCTGTCTAAAGAGTGTGTGAGAGACAAACTCACCAGCGCTGGTATTTGCAGTTGAGCAGGCCGCTGAATACCTCTCCCAGCGAGCTGACATGGTGCAGGTTGTCCAGAATAAGCACTAGAGGGGCTTCAGTCTCCTGCCCATCAGCTCTACACTGTTCCACGATGTTTGCTAAGTACTGATGCAACTCCTGATGGTGGGAAGACATGATTGTTTTAGTTGTGTAGCAAATAAATCTTTACTTTCAGTTGTGCAAGTATGTATAGAGCTCAAATCAGACATTTATTGCAACAAAATTCCAAATTTACATCGGAATCATTAGCATTGTAACAAATTACCACCCATATTTACACTTCATGCCTATTCACTATTCAGCAACTTGGCCAAGGTAGCAAAAAAAGCCTGTTTAATTCTCTTTTTTTTCTCTCCCCTTTTTCTCCCCAATTTGGAATGCCCAATTCCAAATGCACTCTAAGTCTTCATGGTGGCATAGTGACTCGCCTCAATCCGGGTGGCGGAGGACGAATCTCAGTTGCCTCCGCGTCTGAGACCGTCAATTCACGCATCTTATCACATGGCTTGTTTAGCGCATTACCGTGGAGACATAGCGCGTGTGTAGGCTTCACGCTATTCTCTGCGGCATCCATGCACAACTCACCACGCGCCCCACTGAGATCGAACCACATTATGGCGGCCACGAGGAGTTTACCCCATGTGACTCTACCCTCCCTAGCAACCGGGCCAATTTGGTTGCTTAGGAGACCTGGCTGGAGACACTCAGCACACCCTGGATTTGAACTCGCGACTCCAGGGGTGGTAGTCAGCATCTTTACTCGCTGAGCTACCCAGGCCCCCAGCCTATTTAATTCTAAGGGTGTGTTCAAGCTTGTAGTTCGGTTCTCTTGGTCCACTTGGTTCGGACCAAAAAAGAAAATGATACATTTAGTCCTGGTTCGCTTAACGTTCACATTGGCATTTTTAACACCGAACCTAAAGATACGAAACAAAAGGCATCAGGAAAAAGTCACAACCTGATTGGACAGCTTTTATGATGTATATTTTGTGACGGAACTTGCCGAACATCCAAAACAATGCTGGCTGCTGGGTGAAATGCACTCGTTAGATTTATATATGTATATATGGTGGTATTTTTTACCAGCTGAGAACAAACGAAGAGCTAATAAAATGTGTAAAGGAGTCAAAACAGCGGCAGGAATTCCTCCGTTGCACACACAAATTAAGATATACTGCAAGGACGGCTGGCGGCGGTTCCGACGCCTGTACCGAACTGTAATAGCAACATAGCTCCTATGATGAGAAGGACTAGGTATGCTTGAGGTCAGTACTAGGAAATTCCTGTTTTTGGTCCGTTTAGACATCTTTGGTCCATGTTGCGTTCATATATCAATCGAACCGCGCCAGAGTTCATTTGGAGATTGTCCGAGAACCACTGTTCAGGCGATCTCTGTCCGCTTGTTTGGTGCGCACCAAGGTTCGGATGGCAGCGTTCACACTTGTTCAAATGAACTGGACTAACAGAACAATCGCACCAGAGTTCGTTTTAATCAAACAAAACCTGCCAAGTGTGAACACACCCTAAGAGTCAGAAAAAGTGTGGGAAATGGTTATGTAGAACTAAATTACACCTTTTTGGTGAAAGAAACCTTGACTAAAATTATTCAGTGGTCCAACAGTATCTGGACACTTAATTCACAATTAAAAATGTATGAATGTAATTGCATTAAAAGCATAATATCAAACCAAGTGGCTTTTGAAACAAATTACAGACCTTTTCTCAGAGAAGTAATGTCACTTTTCTTTTTTTGCAGTTACTTTTTTACAAACTGATCATAAGCAAATTTTTAGTGGATGTTAGTTCCCTTCAAGTTCACATGGGTGTGCAGAGAAGCCACATGTGTAGTTCATTACATTAACTGTGGACATGCTGCACTAATGTTTGACAACTAAAAAGAATCAAAAATGCTTTTTGTTTTAATTTTTAACAGCATCTCCCCCCCATTGTCATCTTGGATTTACACTGACACCTAGTGGTGTGGATGCAGCATCATTCAAACACAATTCAATATTCACAGTCAGCCCACGTTTAATCGGTGTGCCCTACAAGTGGAGTCGGAAATATCGTAATTATGAGTTCCGAGCACATGAATTATCAAGCGAAGTTGTACTTTACAATTGGGAAACTCGGAATTCTAGATTATACCTGAGGTGTGATGCTGGAAGTGACGTGTCGACATGAAAGATGATGGAAACCAATGATTTTAATAAATAAATCGTATTCAGTATGTCGTATATAAGTGTCGCAGGTTTATCCACCTATGTTTATTCACTGGTACAACAGAAAAACAAGCTTTTGCCTTCGTTCAATGTGTATTTGTTTAATATTGGCTTCTTTCGTATTTTGTTCCCCTCTTGAATGCGTGACATGTCGTAGTAACGAATGCCCAACTCGGAGGTAGCAGCTTCCCAGGTGCACTTAAAGGAAGCATTAATCCTTGAGGGAAAGTGTCCAATAACAGAGTGGTTACTGAGATTAAAAGAGTGATAGGCCTATTCAGATGGTCATGTGATGCTAACATGGCCACACCCATAAGGGGACCCTCTCGATGTAGATTAAAACAGCTTTTATAAGGGTACTGATTTGAGTCTTGGAGTCTGGAGTCTCATGAAAGTTGTCATGATTTTATGCATGTGCTTCAAACTTCATATCTTTAGGAGTAAAACAATTTTAATAAGGAAAAAAATACTGAGTGCACCTTTAAAAAAATATACATTTTGTGAAATGTTTGGCTTAAAAGTGCTTGTGCTACCTTTCTTTCAATGTCACTTGGTTTGATATTTTGTTATTTAATGCAATGACATTCATACATTTTAATTGTGGCTTAATTGTCCAAACAATTTTGGGGTGACTGTGCGGACATATAAAAAGTTTGAAGAAAATGGATTTGTGTAGGAAGTGTAGATTATGCCCCCTGGCCTCAATAGACCCCAATAAGCTTTGTGACATATGAGTGACAAGTGACAAATGCTCACCTTGCTGGATTTATGATCAACATTGAAGGTGACAATGTTGCTCTCATTGGGCAGTTTGCCCTCTTGCAGTGTCAGGTGCTCTGCCAGTCTGTGGGCCAGATACGTTTTTCCAGTGCCACTGGGGCCAGAGAGGATTATTCTTCGATGCTCCTGGAGCAACGACACATAGCGCTGCAGCATGGGTTTTGGGATCAACGTCTCAAAGACAACAGAATCCTCTGACTGAGAGTTCACACCTGAAATGAGAGAAAAACACAATCACAACATTAGTCTCCACCTTAACGCTTAAACAGCACAACACAAATTCAATTAACTACAACAAAGAATGAATACCTTTCAGGGAGATATTGATGGTGTCATTCTCTCCAACAAGGTATCCACAGGGCAAGAGTTCAGGTGTGTTTGCTCCACTAGACCGGACCAGGTCTCCAATACGATATTCCTCCACACTGTCTGAGCCTAGTCCAAGCTGACTGACTGGATCAACATGCCTGATGTACTCCTGTAGAGAGAAGGAGAGATTAAAAAAAGAGTTCAAATGAGATTAAAAAGACATTTAAATTCAACAGTGATCCACCAATAGTTGTAGATAATGTTTGAATTACCAGAATGACAGACTGACTTTTTCTGTCACTTTTCTATATGGTTCTTTAGTGGTTTTATTTTGTGGAACTTTATTTTGATGCAAAACACAATGCAAATCAAATTCAATTGAAATAAAAAAGTTAATTTAAATTGAGGTGAACACTATTCTTTAGTCAAAAAATGTACATCTTTCTGCAACTTTCTTTAGTGTGCTTAGATGATACAATGTTCAAACTAAGGGATTTTATAGCAGTTAATGAGCCCTATTTAAAGAGTGCTATGCTTTAAGCACAGCGCTATGCAATATTTTTATGCAAGTATGTGTTAAGTCTAGGCGTAAGTGGGTTTGCGAAATAGCTAGCGCAAAGCGCTAATGGGCTGGGTCAAGTGCAATTAAATTCTGAGGTTCTTCTCCAGGTATTGCACCATCTGCATCCTGTTAAACATTACATTTCCTGTCAAGCGACATCGATATAAATGAAGATAGCCCATTCATAAGAATTCAGTAGTGTAAATGGGCTGTATGTAATGCATCCCCTGCTCTATTACTGCTTTGTTGCTTGCGCTGCTCCGAAATGCAACTAATGTGCTGTATATGTTCTCTATCGGCCTCTGTTCGCTCTCGTCCTGCTCAGCCATGTCTCTCATGCTTAAAATTTGCTTTGCTTCTCTCCCATTGTCATTGTTTTGTAATGCATATTTGTTATTTGATTTTCTGTTTAATGTTTTATGTTTAATTTCTATACAGGGTCCTTGAGCTTTGGAAAGGAGCTATACAAATTAAATGTATTATTATTATTAATCATAATAATTTACTGACACACAAATCATAGGTAGTATTAAAAGTGATCAATAGCTATTTGGCATTATATGTTGGCGGAATACCCAAACTGCAAATGAAGGAGTGAGTTTAGACTTTGCACCGACATTAGACGTGGTTCTCAGATGTCTTAGCGCAATGACCTACTTCTCAAGAAAATAGCAAACTGCACCTTGCACTACTGAAATAAATAACATACAATAAACCCACTGTTTGTGCCCATACACCCACAGATAGCGCAAACACTCCCACCCACACCCACTTACGCTTTGCGCTGCCACAAAAATTGTGCTTACAATTAGTGTTCTCACAAAAGTTGGATAAGACGTAGAGCACGGTCACAAAAATAGAGCCAAAAATGTCTTTCTGAATTGAACCCTCATGTTGTCTTATGGTCATTTTGACCCAAAGAGGATTATCTTTTGCCTTAAAATGCAAGTTAATGTTATCCTATTGGACTAAAATATTCTGACTTTGTTCACACAGGGTATCAAAATGTCCCTCCCAAAAAACTGCTAATTTTTAAAAAAATTTTGTGTTTGTTTTTTTTCCACTTTTTACACTTTTGGTGTTCCTGGTCTAAAATGACTGGCCTATAAAAATTGCTTATATTATTACCAAATATTGGATTAGATCTTTTTGTCAACTTGTTTTCTTTCAATTAGCACAGGTTTTGTATTTCTATTTGGAACTTATTGATCATAGGCCTCACTGACTTGAGCTTATGCACCTCCTTTTCTGAGTGAAAAAAAGGATCATTTGTGAGATCTAATCCAATATTTGGTGATAATATAGCATAATAAGAAATTTATAAGCAATTTTAATTGGCCAGTCATTTTTGACCATGAACACCACAAGTGTGACTTTCTGCAATTATTTACTAAATAAAAGTGTTTCAAAACAAAATTCCTGTTTAAACATTAAAGCACACTAGCATGATACATAGTACAGCATGTTTTCATATTTTATTTAATATTGCCAAAATTATCCTCAAATAATTATTTTTTCACTCAAAAATGAAGTGCATAAGCTCAGGTCAGTGAGGCCTATGATCAATACGTTCCAAATAGAAATACAAAACCTGTGCTAATTGAAAGAAAACAAGTTGACAAACAGATCTAATCCAATTTTTGGTGATAATATAGCATAATGAGAGATTTATAAGCTATTTTTATAGGCCGGTAATTTTTGACCGGGTAGGCCAAATTAGGTAAAAATTTTAAAGACTGCAGCACAGGAGTTAATAGGAGCCTGTGGAACCCTCACAAAGTGGTTGTATTATCAAATAAACCACCACAGCGATGTGTGAGAATTTTAGCGGCAAATTAATTTACCTTAAACAAGCGCCGTACTACACCATCAAGAATATCCCATTTGGTTTTTCCACTGACACCAATGCAACCAATCAGGAAGTCTCGAGGTGTGCAGTCCTGTGGGCATCAAGAAACAGTGTCACTTCAGTTAAACAAAACTCAATCAGAGGATTTATAAAATCTTGGTGATATAAATTCAAGGAAAACTGACCTCTTTCCATGCAATGTTCTCATGAAGACTGACAACAATTTTCACATGTCTGCTCTCTTTACGAGAGTCTCCACTGGAGTCATCCAGCAACATGTCTAAGAGAAGAGAGACTAGGTTTGTGATGCAGTTTTATGCAGTCTGTACCAATAAACAACATTTACGTAAAGGGATAGTTCAACAAAAAATGAAAATTCTCTCATTGTTTAATCACCATCATGCCGTCTCATATATGTATGTCTGTAACTCTTCTGCGGAACACAAACAAAGATGTTTTGAAAGATGTTTGATGTGTTTTTGTCCATACAATGTAAATTAATAGGGACTGAAACACTCAAACTCCAAAAAGGACACAAAGGCAGCATAAAAAGTAATCCATAAGACTTGAGTGGTTTAATCTATGTCTTCTGAAGCTTGTTCACTCGTCCTCACACTTACATGCATGTTCTCGTGAGAACTGATGTGAGCATGATGCAACCGGAAGTTCTTGTGAGAACATGCAAATGCACATGCATCAAGCGTGAGGGCACGTGAAAGAGCTTCTTCATGAATGTGCATGGGAGAGCTAGGTGAAAGTGAAGATTTTAGGTGAATAAGGACTGAATTGTTGCTTTGTTTCTAACCCAAACCCATCGTATCGCCTCAGAAGACATGGATTAAACAAATTGTGTTGTATGGATTACATTTCTACTGCTTTTATGTCCTTTTTGGAGCTTGAAAATGTTGATCCCCGTTACATTGCATGAAAAAATAAATAAAAAAAAATCAAAGATCCTTAAAAATATCTTTGTTTGTGTTCCACAGAAGAAAGTCACAAGGGTAAGTAAATGAGGAAAGAATTATAGTTTTTAAGTGAACTATCCCTTTAACATCAAAATAGGGATAATCTAGCCAGAACACACACATACCGAAGCTGGTGGATTCTGTGAGGTTTAGACTGTGTTGAGGGAGGCCAGATGTTGGAGTCGGTGTAGGGTTATAGACGGACACTTGAGAGGATGCCTGGCTCCCACTGGCTTGGCTTTCCAACTTAAGACGATCATTTTCTGTCTTTAGCTTCTCAATCTCCACCTATCAGACCACCAACACGAAGAGAGATAAAACACAACCTCATGAACGTTTATCCACAACTCAGCTTTGCAATTACAAATATGTGTTGCACTGTTAAAATCTGCTTTGCATTGAAGTGTTCATGTTAACTAATCTAATAAATCTGAGGCTTGGAGAGATTTGTGCCGTTATGTGTGGGTCAGTCTCAAACCTGCATGCGGTTCATGGCCTCCCGCAGCTGATCCAGCTGGTGGGCGGAGCTAAGGGCTTCCAGTCGAATGTCCGTCAACTTCATCTCCTTCTCTCGAAGCTCATTGCGCAGCTGCATTACAGTCTCTGCCTCTCCATCCAGACAGTCTGACAGTCTGGAGAGAAACCAGAAATTATTAAATAGATAGAAAAGACACACACCATATTTGGTGATTCCCTTTCGTGGAACTCCAGCTGTTTATGATCACTATGGGACACGTCCAAGGTCACATGGTCTGAAGCCCTTATACAAACACTCCAATTTATTGGCTGATGGTGCTTAAGTGACGCCCCCTAGGGAGCTATGTCACGGGCTCCATAAAGGTGCTCACTTTAGTACCACTGGGTCAGATTTTCTGTTCTTCAGTGCTCAAATTGTCTAAGCTGTCAAAGCAAGGATTATACTCCCTTATATCTCCCTTTTTAGTGGCAAACACATAAGGACGTCGTTGACACAGCGGGAATTTCAGAGAAATTTCAGTGTGTTTTTTTTCCAAACATTACAAGGAACCGACGAGGACAACGGCACTGTGTTGAGGCTCGCAATTTCTCACCACGAGGCGTAATCCCCACTTGTTCCAGTTCTATGGCCTCCAGATATGGAGCTCCGTGTGCTGGAGCCATTTGGAATTTCGGCTTTGTGTTTGAGAAGATAGGAGTGTGAATGGACACCGGAATCCTCCTAGTGTTTTTTCGCCCTCCCCCTGAGTGAAAGTGTGAGTCTCATCATACATGCTCTGAGGCCTAGCTCGGCGGGCATTTTCTGACGAACAACATGTGCTAGAGACCATGCGCATCGTGAGCTATTAAAAAAACGCTGTATGAGAGAATTCGTTGTTGGACGGTAAGGAAACAAAATGGGCCCCTTTGTCCCTATTGTCTTTTTCTGTGTTGTTCTGGGAGAATGCACATGAATAAGGCAATGGAGGAGCAGCCTCGGCCTCTCTCTCCCCTCCCCGTTCGAAGCACTGCTCGCGGCGGAGGGGATCATGCATGGACCGTTTAGCCTGGCAGCAGAACGAGGGAGCTGGAATAAGAGAATATTCCCCTGAGTGATGGCGAACCAACGTGCGGAGTGCTTCGTCAGTGCCATTTTCCTCTCAGAATTCTATCAGGAGATGCAAGGTATTTTAAATCTTTTTTTCTCTTGCCCGTTTCGTGGATCATGCGGGTGTTCTGGCAAGAGAAGTGATGCACACTGCTATCTCTGCTAAATTTTTTGATGGCGGCATGGATGCTGCTCTTTTCAGACAGCTGTTGGATCTACACACGATGGTTTTGCAGTCCAACCAAGCGCATCGTGTTAAGGAACGCCTTTGATTTCAGTGGCGTTGAATTTGGACTTTCCCTTGATTTCCCTCCCGTGGCTCGTGCTGGGGAACGATTTGGCCAAGGTGATGCTTTTATTTGTGAGGGTTATAGACAACAGACTTTGTGCCTCCTTCTACTAATCGAGGTTAGCAAATGCTTCCCCTCCCACATGTATCGCGTCTCACAGATGAGTGCTTGGGGTTCGTATTGGCGGCGTTCAGAGGTTCTTCACGCCTCGAACGCTCGAAGTTGTGTCTGTCTCCCTCCCATGACCAAGGGTCTCATGGCACGTTTAATATAACTCAATGTATAATATAAATAGGTCTACACACAAGCCTGATGGGTTTGCTGTGTAACGAAGGGTGAGCCCCCAATCAGTGAACGAAATTGGACTGTATAAACATATCCGTTTCTCCCCTGTTTGCCTTTTGGTCTATATTGGGATGAGTTCACCATTGTACACACCTCAAATGCCCGTCAACCAGAATATGGTTCAGTTTCCCTCCACAGCTTGCTCTGGGGAGTGAACATTAAAAAAACGCTTCCCGAATTCAGCCTCTGTCTCCAAGACCAAGGGTCTCGAGACATGCATAACAGAAATGTAAACATCTCAAACAAACATTCCCCCTAGTGTTCACACACTCTTCCCCATTCAAAATACTAGGGAAAAGGTTTATTCTGTCAGTGTCCCCTCCCTGTAAATGAATTTCAGGGCACTCATCACTTATGCCCATTCAACCAGCCACAGTAGTAGAGGCGCTAAGGCCCCCCTCTGCTGTGTCACTGGTTGTGGGGCAGTCATCAAAAGTAAGCCAAGCACGCCATCTAGTGGTTACATGTCGTGCTACAGGCGAGAGTCATGCATGAATTCCTCTGTGAGGTGCTGTACACGAAGGTCATCCAACCTATGGAGTCTGGAAGCGCCAGCGGTAATATTGGCACATAAACTGGCTTGAGATGCTCATGGTGCTGCTGTTGTTAAGGTTTTTTCTTCTGGAGATTCAGGACAGTCATGTCCTTATGAAGTTGGACAACAGGACGGTGGTGTCCTACATCAATCGCCAGGGATGAGTGCGCTCTCATGCCATGCTAAGGCTGGCACGTCACATTCTTCTGTGGGCACGGGACAATGTTTTATCTCTATGAGCCATACAAGTTCTGGGCCGGTTGAACTTGGGGGCGGATCTCCTGTCCAGACAGGGTCCGATGCCCAGAGAATGGACATTACATTCTCAGATTATGGAAAAAATCTGGAGGAGGTTCGGCAGTGGAAGTGGACCTGTTCGCTTCGAGCAAGATGTCGCACTGTCCCCTCTGGTTTTCTCTCTCGCCCCTGGCACCGCTGGGCAGTGATGCACTGGCGTATCAGTCTGCTGCACGCAGGTCTGCAGCGGGTTCGGGAGGATTGGGTTCGGCTTCTGTTAGTGGTGCCGTATTGCCATCTCAAGTATGGTTTTCGAATCTAGTCTGTCAACTGGAAAAGACGCCTTGGGAGATTCCAGTCAGAGCAAACATGTCATGGGCTTTGGCTAGAGATGCGACCTTGGAGGACATTTGTATGGCAGCAGGGTGGTCCTCTCTACATACATTTGTTAGATTTTATAATCTGGATGAGGGTTTGACTCCTACTTCCCAGGTTCTCTCTGTGGGAACAGGAGTAAATTCATAATTCCTTTTATTCAGACGCTTTAGCTCGCTTGTGCGCCACTATATGCTTGCCACACGGGCTTAGACAGCTGGCAGCTACTATTCGCATGGCGTGAATGTATTTTGTTCCCATAGTGACCATATGCAGCTGGAGTTCCATGAAAGGGAACATCTTGGTTACGTACAGTACATAACCATGGTTCCCAGAGGGGAAGAAGTTGCTGCGTAGCTGGCCATACATTCTAGCAGCTGCATAGGCTCATGCCTTTTGCAGACTTGATGGTGCGAAGCGAGCACCATTATGGAGCCCGTGACATAGCTCCCTAGGGGGCTTCACTAAAGCGCCATCAACCAACAAATTGTCGTGATTGTATTAGAACACTTGGATGATGTCCCATAGCAATCATACGCAGCATCTCGTTACCCTCAGGGAACCAAGGTTATGTATGTAACCGAGACGTTTCCCACCCACAGCTGCGATTCTACCCAATCACTGATGTATAGTCTCAAGATCAAATACATTGCTGGAATTTTAAGGACATTGCCCTGTCCTCATAACCCCAAATGTCCCAGTAATCTCAGAAGATTTTTACTGTATGCACCACAAATAGCAGCACACTTACAGAGAGCTGGAGTGTGTGTTTCGGAGCAGCAGTGCTGAGGTGCTAGTGCCGTTGTGAGGGAGTTTGGGGGAAGAAGGGAGAGAAGAATCTGTCATCTCTTCAATGTCTGAGTGGGACGAGGCAGACTTGGGTGATTTCTTCTTACTGAAGGCCTGCTTGAAGGAGCTCCGCAGCTGAAACACACACAAACACACACAAGACAGAAGAGCATGAAGCTGAGAGTTCCTAGAAAACATAAAAATGCAGGGCAGCACTCAAGTGGACGAGGGGCAGTACAGTGGGGACAAAAAGAAAAAAGAAAGGAGAAATAACATTGAATAAAAAGGGAATCAATCACCAATCACCCATATAAATGTTTCAAGATACAGTAGCCTTTATAATGTGTATTGTTTGTGTGTGTGTGTGTATACATACATACATACACACACACACACACACATATATATATATAAAAATCAAGAAATTCAAAATCAAGGCCTTCCAAATCAAGATTTCACAATTAAGAATTTCAAAATGAAGATGTTCAAAATCAAGAATTTAAAAATCAAAATGTTCAAAATCAAGAATTAAAAATCAAGATGTTCAAAATCAAAACATTTAAAATAAAGATGTTTAAAATCAAGTTCAAAATCAAAAATTCAAAATCAAGTACAAAATTGAGAATTCAAAATAAAAACATTCAAAATCAAGACTTTTAAAATCATGTAGTTTGAAATCAAGAATTCAAATTCAAGATGTTTATATACATTTTTTTTAAATCAATTTGTTCAAAAGCAATGGACCCACTTTATATTAGGTGGCCTTAACTACTATGTACTTAACCATTTGATACAATGTACTTATTATGTACATACATGTTGTTGCATTGTAATTACATTTAAAATACTTGCATTTAATTACATTTGTACTTACACTGTTAACTTTACCCCTAACCCTAACCCAACCTTTACCCCAAAACCTAACTCAAATACCTTATCCTAACCCTATCCTTACTCCTAAAACTACCCGTACCTCAACCTCAGTAGCAGCAAATGTGGGAATTTTGCAGAACAACATGTAGTTACACTGTAAATACTTAGTCTTGTATGTATTAAATGTTAGTACATAGTAGTTAAGGCCACCTAATATAAAGTGTGGTCAAATCAATTTACTCAAAAAATAGAATTCATGATTCCATGACTAACAGGTCAAGAAACCTTTTCTTTTGTGCAGATTTTGATATATTTTCTACATAACATTATTTATTAAATTTATACCTAGCTAATTCTGTAAATGAACTTAATGACTGAAAGTGACCCTGTAGTACTTTTTCTCAAACAGGGAAGATGTAAAAAAGAGGAAAAAGTGGATTATAAGGACACAGAAAGGGAGAGAAGGACAGCAAGCTAAGGAGTAGTGAATCTAACAATTAGGAGGGTTAGTGGTGTGAAGTTGGGTTAGCCAAGACAGGTTTCGCAACATTCTCTAAAACACGCTCTTACCTCATACACCTGCCATGTGAAGAGACAGCACAGCGAAAGAAACAGAGAGACACAGAGAAGCACATTCAGCCGTGTATGTATGTTTCCAACAGTGCAAAGGGACTATCACATCACTCAGCAGTCACAGTATCAGATCACTGTCTACTCTAGTGTACCACTTAATGATAGCAGGAAGGAAGTAAAGCTAACCTGAGACTGAGGCGTCATATACATAAACTCAAATTCTAAAATCTGCATGTCTCAGAGCATTTAATGTCAATCTAAGAGGCAAACCACTCAAGACAGTTTGAAACTGATCCCACAGATTCAGTTTCTTGCGCAAATATGCCACAGATGTACCAATTATGATAAAGTGATCCACTGCAATCTATTGAATCATGACATGACATCTATTAATGCAATGCGTATCGTGAGGTAGTTGCTGATACCCATACCTACTACCCACAACTGTTAGAGCCAAGATTAACCTGGTTAGGGCTGGTAGATCACCTAGGCTAAGTTGGTAGGATCCTGGTATGCTAGTTTGTCATTTACTAAGAAACAAAGCTTTGACTGATTTACCAGCTTGACCAACTAAGGCTAGTACTTTGGCTAATAGTTTCCAGCAAGAGGGTGATACAGCTACAAGGTTGTACAACTAATTAAAACATAACTACAAGTAACACTACACTAAGTCTAAGAATAATTGTTTGTAACGTACTAATAGAATAACTGGAGTAACTTACTGGGACACAACCTAGGAAACTAAACATCTACTGTAGATATCAAACAGTGGTGCTGGATATTGGTGTGACAAGATATAACTCTACATTGACTTGTAGTAAGTGATTGTTGGCAGCTGACAAAAAGCCAAAACACAAAATGGTCATTGTTGTTGCAACTAAAGGTTGGAACTTTTCTTGGAACAAATTGGATGGGGTTATATTAAAAAACATATCTCCTACATATTTAACATACAGATTCATATTCATTGTCTGACACATTCCCTCCGGCACAGGTCACCAGCTAGATTCAGCACGATGCAGCAAAACAAGTGAAAAAAAGTGGCACATTAATGTGCATGCTAGACTACAGAGCAACATTAGCACTTAAAAAGTGATACATTGCTTTGTTCCTTAAAAAGAAAAAGGTTTGATCCTTGAGTTTTAATATTACTCAGGAACAGTTTGAAAATGAACCGCATATCACACAAGACATGTTAAGAGTACTTATCCATATTGAATGCTGTTAACAAGTTTAGACAAACACTTAAAGGATGCAATTAGGAAGTGAACCACACATATAAGGTTGAATGAAGACTTGCACAGATCTGGATAGTGATGGTTATAGTCTTCTGAGAAAAAGTTCTGCACTGGAGTGTGTACTCACCCAGTTCTTCTTCTTCTTCTTGCTGCTGGAGTCAGGGTTGTCCATGTTGGAGCCCAGACTGGAGTGGCTAGTGGCACTGGTGATGCTTGAGACGCTGTCAGATGAGTGCTGTCTGCGCATGCGCAGGTCCGGTTGCACTCCGTGAGCAGAACCGTTATTACCTGTTAAACAGTCAGAGAAAAGGATTTTAGCTGGGATCAACTTTAGAAAAGGGAATTTGTTTCATTGAAGGAGCATTGAATTTGAGCATTCACAGGTCAAAATGCAACATCATACATAACATATACATGGTTTAAAGACCTTTTGATGCTGATTAACTAGAAAAATTATATTCACATATAGACTTTTCCATGACTTTTAAAGACTGTATTATTTTCCATTACATTTCAAGGCTGGAAATGGCAATTTTATTTATTATTTGGGCATCCTACATTAAAGAAAATGTGAAAGCCACATTTTAATACTTAACTTTGTGGTTTAGTTTAGGTAAATCTTTTCATATATTAATTCATTTAGAACTTTCTTTCTCACCTGAGCGTTCACCCTTGCAGGTGAGTTCGGGAGTGTTGATGACTCCGTTGATGGCTGCTTGAGCCACAGAGTTTTGCTTCTTTAGCAGTTTGATGGTTTTCCTCAACTCATTCAGCTCAGAGTCCTAACACACAAATACACATAATTCATCAACAATGCATTTAGACAGCAGTTGGATCATTTCCCTCTATATCTTATTGTAGAAGTGTGAGATAAATCCATTACCTTCTGCTCTGCTGTCATGGTGAGACTCTTGAGACGAATGGTCATGTTGCCCAGACTCTGCTCAAACGCTGCCACCAGGTGAGCCTGAAAATACATTTGGTGGAGAGATGGAAAAGGTGATGAGAGGACATGTGAGACAAGGAAAGAGGGTTTAATCAAGTTCATTAATGACGTCTTTTGCATGCATCATGGCTGCACTATAATACACTGTTCACATAATGTGTGGACACTATGCAGTCTGACTTTGAAGGGGATTAAATCTATTAAATCCATTCCAACACAAAAGCATCACCTTTCATGTAGTACTATTGTAATGTACAGATGAAACTATAAGCTTAAATGTACTAAATAACACTCTTTACCTTTTAAACAAACACTAAGAATTGCAATCTAAACTTTGGCCTGCTTCCCAAAAAAGCAAGCACCACCAGGAAGCTTATTTACTCTCTCTAAAGTTTCACCTTTCCCTCTAAACCTAACCTGTCCATCGGAAATAAAAATAAAAATAAAAATGATATCTCTTTACTCATTTACTCATTTTATCTCAATTATTTCAACTAGACAGAAATAGGATTAAATGGAGACTTTTGCTAAAGTTTCACCTGAGACAAATACTCAAATATGTGTCTCCTCTTGATCTTCAGAAGAGCTGTGAGACTTTACATTTGCAAGATGCCAGAGTCTTTAATCAAAAGTCAGAGATTTCATTCTGAACTTCCAGTAAATGTTTCTCAACAAATGATCTGAGCTATGTTATCCACATTCATTTAATAATACTCCTACTATATGCCATTTTTATTTTTCCTTAGGAATTGTAGGACAAACATCTGAAACAGCAGAGTTGACTAAATAAAACAACTGAAAACCTGTAACTGAAAATAAAATACCTCACATCCATGAGGGTCTTCACAACCAAGAAAGTTGTCAGAACAACTCTCAAAACCTCCAGACTTTTGATTCTGGCAGTAAGATTCATCATCTTTACACCCAAGAGAAGGATAGCGGTTCAAAGGGAGCCACATTAGAGGACTAGTCCCTTGAGAAAAAGCATTACTAGAGTGCTTCTGCTGTTCCATAGACAGCTGGGCTTTAGATGACTAAACTACAGTGTTATATTAAGCACTGAAGCTCCTCCTAGCACTGATAACTGAGACAGACAAAGCAGAGAGGCCGACTGGGACCTTGACATGTTTTACTGGTGTCTCAAGGGCCCATTGTGTTTTCATTTCTTCTTTTACTTTGTATTATGATATTTTTTACTCTGCTGTCAGTGAACTTGACTGTAAATGGAATCCAAACACTATGCACCCATAAAAGTGTGACCCATCAAAGCCAAACGATGGGCCTCATTCACTAACCGTGCATATGCACAAACTGTTTATGTTCGTGAAATCTGCATACAAAGGTTTTCACAAAGAAATCATGATTCATCAATAAACTAGCACAAAATGTATTCTTAATTTAAGAAAAAATTAAGGACCAACTGAAAACCACATACTCTCAGTAAACATACAGTAAACACAAAATGAATGAAATTATCCAAAC
Source organism: Myxocyprinus asiaticus (assembly GCF_019703515.2). Taxonomy (NCBI): domain Eukaryota; kingdom Metazoa; phylum Chordata; class Actinopteri; order Cypriniformes; family Catostomidae; genus Myxocyprinus; species Myxocyprinus asiaticus. The sequence goes on along the minus strand of NC_059344.1, from coordinate 14,895,201 downwards.
ATACAGTATACTATATAAATATATATACATGCTGGCGGCCAAAAGTTTGGAATAATGTACAGATTTTGCTCTTATGGAAAGAAATTGGTACTTTTGTTCACCAAAGTGTCATTCAACTGATCACAATGTATAGTCAGGACATTAATAACATGAAAAATTACTATTACAATTGGAAAAAAATTTCAGAACTTCTTAAACTACTTCAAAGAGTTCTCATCAAAGAATCCTCCACGTGCAGCAATGACAGCTTTGCAGATCCTTGGCATTCCAGCTGTCAGTTTGTCCAGATACTCAGGTGACATTTCACCCCACACTTCCTGTAGCACTTGCCATAGATGTGGCTGTCTTGTCGGGCACTTCTCACGCACCTTACAGTCTAGCTGATCCCACAAAAGATCAATGGGGTTAAGATCCATAACACTTTTTTCCAGTTATCTGTTGTCCAATGTCTGTGTTTCTTTGCCCACTCTAACCTTTTCTTTTTGTTGTTCTGTTTCAAAAGTGGCTTTTTCTTTGCAATTCTTCCCATAAGGCCTGCACCCCTGAGTCTTCTCTTTTTACTGTTGTACATGAAACTGGTGTTGAGCGGGTAGAATTCAATGAAGCTGTCAGCTGAGGACATGTGAGGCATCTATTTCTCAAACTAGAGACTCTGATGTACTTATCCTCTTGTTTAGTTGTACATCTGGCCTTCCACATCTCTTTCTGTCCTTGTTAGAGCCAGTTGTCCTTTGTCTTTGAAGACTGTAGTGTACACCTTTGTATGAAATCTTCAGTTTTCTGGTAATTTCAAGCATTGTATAGCCTTCATTCCTCAAAACAATGATTGACTGATGAGGTTCTAGAGAAAGCTATTTCTTTTTTGCCATTTTTGACCTAATATTGACCTTAAGACATGCCAGTCTATTGCATACTGTTGTGAATCAGGAGGACATTTTTCAAGAAAACTTTTCCTGTGCATATTAGTATGCAAAATCCACACAACTATTAGTGAATGAGGCCCAATTTCCTATATGTCCTAAATACACACAACTAATTCTTCATCTCTTTCCACTAATGGACTTACAAGATCTACAAGTTCAAGGTTTGTTACGTCAGCAGGTGTAACAAGCTTCCAGTGAAAGAAATAACAAACAATGGAACAAAAATAGAATCTTAAAAAAAAGTTTTGTTAGTAGTACCTATGTACACATTTAAAAAAGTTAGTACTTACAAGACAGGATTCCTTTGCCTTAGGCATAAAAGACATGATTTATGCATGTATTTATCTTTTGGAGGACATAAACTGCTATACTTTGTCTTATGTCATAAATCAAAAATCAAACAGAATATAGAAATATGAAATGAATGAAATATACTCAACCTATGGGGACTAATTAATTCAATACGTCATACTTAAGACTTTGGGAAATGTTACTTGAATTGGTCCTATTTTAGTGCATTTCTATCTTCAAACTGTGGAAGGCTTTATTTGGAAAATGTTAATAAAGCATTATATTGTTACATTTTGTTTTGTTTTCTTGGCTAATATGGAAATAAATGCATTTTCACAGGTAAAGTAGTATATGTGGTGTCAAATTTCAGCATTTTCAAAATTTGCGATTTATCACGATTAACAACAAAAATTATGCGATGAATCGCAATTAAAACATGTTAAGCGATTGACAGCACTAGTTTAAATACGTTGACAATGCAATGACATTAATGCATTTTTAAGTGTGGCTTAAGTATTCAAATACTTCTTGAGGCCACTGTATGCATACTGAGTGATTATTGAAAACTTTACATCAAAAACAAGAACAGGTTTTACTTTCAAGCAGTCCAGGTTTTGGTCTACATGCATAAGGACATGTTATGTGTTGGAAAAAACAAATAACACATTACAATAGCTTAAGTTCTAAAGAGGCAGCTCTTTTGTATAAAGGTAACTGCAACTGGAAACTTCAATGAGGTAATGATCGTCACTCACATTAATCAACTACACAACCCACACATGCTATTGAGAAACAGCATCATCCAGATTATGATAATGGCATTTGTATGATGCCTTAGGATGACAACTGACACTAGATATGGAATTGTGAATTTATGATCCCCAGAGAATAAAGACCCATCACCGAACAGTGTGTGATTGTGTACACCTACATTGGCACTCAGTTGGGTTGTCAGGGCGGACACCTTTTCCTGGGAGGCATCCAGCTCTCGGCGTAGTTTGCGGATCTGGAGAGAAAGAATGCAGAAGAAAAAGGGTTTAAAAGAGGGAGAAAAAAGTGCACATGAAAAGAAGACGAAAAGGAGGAAAGAACACAAGAGCTCCGGGTGTGTCCTGGAAAAGAGAACTTTGTGATTTGATATCAAAGGAGGAACACAGTTTGCAGGTGTATGTACAGAATAGGGGTTTGTAGCACAGGTGGACGTAAAAATCATAGAGACGTGCGGTGAAACAAGATCCAACTGCGAATCCGCCCACAGTTTGTGTTCACAACAGGTCAATGGTGGTGAACAAGCACTCTACAGGTGGCAGTAAGGCAGTTCACAGGTATGTACACACAATGTGGGGGGTCGCATGCTTGAATGTTTATGGTGTGTGTTTTGTTTGTGTACATGGGAAAGAAAATCGTGTTCTCACCTCTGACTGTGATTTCTCCTCCGTCTGCAAAAATTAAAAAAAGCACAGAGTTGTTATTATAGTAAAAGGCACAGTACAGCAGTCGATTTGTTAATTTCTTTGTTGAAAAATGAGCTGCTTACTCTTCCAAGGGTATACAATTAACACCAACAGACACTTGAAAATGTTATTGGCATATGAAAGTATGATAGGTCTATCCACAAAGAAGAATTACCTCTCTGATATCCATGGCTAGTCAACATATAATGTGTCCATGGACTTTTTTGGTTAACATCAAGATTTTAGGTTAAAATGTATTTTTGCTTGAGGGAACGTGTAGGTGCTGTTACTGGTCACCATTTTTTAATCACCTTTTTGCATTCACAAATTTATTTTAAATGGTCCTGAAGCATGACAAATGAATTTTTGAAAGTACAAACATTCCATGTAGTCACTCAGTTAATATGAGGTCATAAAGCTGCACAATAAGTATACAAGAAATAGCACAATGCTGTTTAAAATAGTTTTAGATGGAGTATAGCATGTCACACCTTACTAGTACACAGTGTCTAGGTAGCGGATGAACAGGAAGATGGACTCATTTGAATATTGCTGATTGTGATTTATTAAAGACAATGACATTTTGGGAAGATAGTAGCTGGACAATGGGAATTACCCAGAGGCACACATAAGTGTTACTAAAGGAATATAGCACACATGCATACATAGCAAAAAGTATCGGTAAACTATAAACTTTATACTATAAACTTAGTATTTTTTATACATTTGCTTTAGACTACAAAACCAATGCGTGTGCTTTTTGTGTAAAAACCTGCACAAACGCATGCAATGACACACAACAGGTATGCTACAACATCAGCCTATAAGGTTTTTCTTTGCTGTTGACACTTGTATGACAGTCAGACTGACAGTATAGCGGTGTGTGGATGTCACAGCAATATATCGCCCTGTACGACAAACCCTGTGGGGTCTTAAAAGAATGTCAGTACTGTGCAGAATTTTTTTTTTTTTTTCAGTCTCCACCATATGACAAAACAAAACCAAAAGGAACGTCTGAATGTTATTTCAGATCAGCATTAATAATACAGATGAAGGAGTATATAAACTCCATTTAATTAAGTTCAACAAGACGTACTAGACTCTTTAAGTCAACACAGACCATTAGTTTCCTCTTTTACTGCAAAATGAATAAGTACAAAATATGCCGTTTAAATATATAAAATGCAAGTAAATTCAGTAACAATATCCTACCGTGTGTCCCCACGAAGTCACCGCTCTCCCCATAGAGAGAGTAGCCATCATCTTGACATTAAATCTACTGTCTAGCTGTCTAAATTCTTAACTGACTACCTTCTCTGTTCGTGAAGTCAACCTTATTTGAATTTAAGACTCACTAAACATGTGCTATAGAGAAGTGTTGTTAAAACAGCTCAGCAGGTGAGTGGAGCCGCCCCTTAAGAGGTGTGGCACACTTGGATCTGTTCCTTATAATCATTGGTTGAAGTCACTTATACAGAGCCTATAATAAAGAGATTTCCAACATCTATCTATCTATCTATCTATCCATCCATCCATCCATCCATCCATCCATCCATCCATCCATCCATCCATCCATCCATCCATCCATCCATCCATCCATCAAGCTTAAAATACATTTTGGAAGGGGGGATGAGATTACCTGATTTGGCATTTTCAAAATTTTGCCCAAATACAAGAAATAAAAAAAAAAAATAAAAATAAAAAAAAAAACATTTTGAAATAGCTGTTTTGATTAAAGCATAAAGCAGGACATAAACCTTGGAAACTCACCGTTGAATAGACAGATGAGGCGCTGGAAACCAACGAGAGAGATGATCCATGAACTAAAGAGAGAAACAGAATCATTTACAGGACTGAAGACACTAAACACCAGGTAAAATAAAACAACACCCTGATCAAAAGTAAGCATATCATATAGCAGAGGTGAGCAATGTATTGTAGCACTAAAATGTACACTCTATGGAAGTTGTGGATTGTAAGGACACAAAAAAGAGTACACCCAGCAAAATTCATGAATGCTCATTTTATGGAGTACCCAAAAGCAAGAGTAACCCCTACCTAACCAGCAGAAACAAACACAGAAGACAAAAGCACTGTCTCACACACAGTGTCTATCAGCTAAAACCCCTAATTAAAACTTTCACCTGCCCAGACAAGATGTGACTCATCAGACATAATAACAGCATCAGTCGGAGACGACTCTTGTTGATCGTGACAGTGAGTACAGGGCTGTGGCTTCAAATTACATCCCACATAAATCACAGACACTAATCCAACCACAGTCCACCAACGGGCCTCATGGCACTTCCTGATGATGCCATATCAGCCCTGAGGAAAAGCCAAATGGTTGGCTGGGCATGATGTGGGTGGAGATATAAATGTGAGAATGAAAGGGCAGCAAGGCTTATGAAATATACTGAGGGCCACCCAGAAAACCAAAACAGTTTTTTTAGTGGTGAGGAAGTGATTTGTGTTGTGAGAAAGAAAGTGAGTTTAAGGAGATAAAAAAAAAAAAAGAACTGCTCAATCACTTTTCAACCCAATTTACTTATGTGATTCTGTATCTTTAAAAAGTTTTTACAAATAAGTAGCCTACTGTGGTGGTGCCATGGTACAGTAATTGTGACAGATGGTATTACCAAGATACTTTGATATACACCATTCAGCCACAACATTAAAACCACCTGCCTAATATTTTGTAGATCCCCTTCGTGCCACCAAAACAGTGGTTGTTCGAACCAGTCTGGCCAATTTCTGTTGACCTCTCTCATCAATAAGGCATTTCCATCCACAGAACTGCCCCTCACTGGATATTTTTTGTCTTTGGCACCATTCGGAGTAAATTCTAGAGACTGTTGTGCGTGAAAATCCCAGGAGATCAGCAGTTACAGAAATACTTAAACTGCTGCCACATCATTGGTTGATTAGATAATCGCATGGATGATTGTCGGTGCCAGATGGGCTGGTTTGAGTATTTCTGTAACTGCTGATCTCCTGAGATTTTCACACACAACAGTCTCTAGAATTTACTCAGAATGGTGCCAAAAACAAAAAACATCTGTGAGTGGCAGTTCTGTGGACAGAAATGCCTTGTTGATGAGAGAGGTCAACAGAGAACGGCCAGACTGGTTCAAACTGACAAAGTCTACAGTAACTCAGATAACCGCTCTGAACAATTGTGGTGAGAAGAATATCATCTCAGAATGCTATTCTGAAATGCAGGTTGGCACTGTTTTGGTTGCACGATGGGGACCTACACAATATTAGGCAGGTGGTTTTAATGTTGTGGCTGATCGGTGTATATACCATGAGCAGTGTAAAAAATAACCCACTACAAATTACTAATTACCTCTCTAATACTGTAATTAGATTACTGATTAATTAATTAATTGAAAATGGAATCAAATTACTATTTACTTTCCAAAACACTTTTCACAGAAACGTTTTTTTTTCCCGCTCAACAAATGTCTAATTTCTATTTTTCCTCCTTGTTCATTGTCTCAGGCAAGTCATTCACATCTCTCCCTTACAATGACTCTTAAGGGGGCACACACCCTTTATATTATTTTATAAATACTGTATGTGTAACCCAACTAGTGCCCTTAAAAGTAATTAACTTCACTGAAGGTCAGTAACTGTAATACCATTGCACAAAACACATTTAAATTGTGCTTTACACTACTTTTTGACTAAAAAAGTAATTAGATTACAGCAATTAATTAATTTGTAATAAGATAACACCCAACACTGACCATGAGGCTGAATGATTACCATTGTCATGCACCATGATATTTACATGGCACTTTAAGGTACCATAGAACTACCAAGGTTCTTGTCCAAAAATGTTACCATGATACCATGTCCAACAAAATATGATAGTAACTTGGTACTTTTTGGTACTTTTTTTGTTAGTGGGGTAGGTGGAAATGATTTTGGACAAATTAAAAAAGGATGGATAAAAAATATATATATATCTCTGCTAACACATGCTGTCACATTACTAGTGCAACATTCATCAGCAGTTTGTCAGAAATGGAGATATGTAGGGACGGTGTGTCTTTGTCTGCGAGGAGATTAGATAGATAGATAGATAGATAGATAGATCAAGACTCGTCTTAAACCTGTTCCCATAGTGCCTCAGGGACTTATACTGTATACATCTCTCATGTTTCAGAGTCACTGAGTTCAGTCCCCTATCAATGGCACACATCAGTTTTTTATTTAATAAGAAAACATAAATGGCTTTAAACCTGTATTTTGTTGCAGATGTCACAAAAGGCACAGTGGGTAATATTGGGTTACTTTGCCTTGAGTGTCATCTTTTCAGTTTTCCACAGGGACCAATTTATGGCTTAACTGTCTCTGGCTGCTTTGTCAAAGAAGAGATTCACAACAGGTGAATGGGTGAATGGGTGGTCCGGGCTCAGTGGAAAAGACGGGAATTACTTAAAGCTTTATGTAGGGTAGAGTATTTCTCTGTTACATTTTATGTACACAATGACAACTCTGTACTCCACAAGAGCTGATGGCTGCCATTGCATCAATGGTGAAGAGGAGAATAGTGAGTGTTGATTTAGTGGATTGGGTGAATAGAGTTAAGAAAAACAATGTTTCAGCACAGAGTTCAATCTGTCTTCTTTCATCTTTAGGAGCTACAATGACACCATGTGTTAAACTTGAGACTTTAAGAGCAAAGTGGAACATACAGGTGAGCTCAAAGATATGTTGTTTACTTGCTACTATACATTCTGTAGGATATTAAGTGGGCATTGAAAATGGATGGATGGATAGTTCATCATGTTACAGAACAAAATAAACACTGAGATTTTTTCCATTTGTCTGACAAACTGTATCATTCCTGGACACATACACCTACATCAATTTTTGTTTAGCTCTTAAACTGCTGTACACCCTGACTCTGGGAAATTGTGTAAAGCCTACCACATCAAAAGTGTAGCTTGCCATTTTCAAAAGACTCTGAAAATGTTTGTGTGCGACATGCATCAGATGGTCCATGAATGGTTTGTGGATGATCTGAGACTATTCATCAACTGATTCATCCATTCATCTATCCTTCTAACCTTCCTCAAACCCATCCCTGAAGGATCCCGACCGGCTCATGGTCCGGGTCTTTTCGTCCAGTGACATGCAGGAGTTGCGCAAGCGGGAGTCACTGTGGGTTTCCAGCGGATTGTCCTGATTGGTCAGGCTGCTGTTGCGCAGACTTGCCAGGTTTATTTGAGCACCTGTGGTGGGACTGCCTGTAAATAAAACAGAATACAAATAAGAATACAATTAACAGTATGCTATAAGACAAATAAAAAATTGTCAACATTACAAATTCACTTCATTCGTTGTCTGCTGCTTATTCTATAGTGTCTCTGCTGCCGTGCACACAATTTGGGATTGTCTGAAGGGCTACTTTGGGATGCACTTGAAACAAGTAGACTGTTAATTTCTTCAGTTGTATATGAATAAATAAGTCATATAAGCATTCAATCCATTTATACAGTAAGTCCAGTTATAAGCAAATTAACTCTTTGATATTACTTGTGATATACAGTACTGACACTGAACTAACAGAAATATACAGTGTAGTTCAGAAATAATACGTAGATAGATAGGTAATTGTTAATTTTAGCAGACTTTGGACAGTTTTTTTTTTTATTTCAGGTCTTAAATATTCACCGTATATCTATACCAGTACCTATAACATGTATTCAAATATGCACTTTACCAAGTTGTGCGAAGTTAAAACGTGTCCCGCAGGGTGACGTCAGACTGGAACCAGTGGAGAAGGGAGAGTTACTGGCCGAATCTTGCAATCCGCCTGCCGAATGTGAGCGCAGCCAATCACGTGCCTCCTCCTGACGGAGCTGAGGTGAGGGCCCGTACCTGCAACAAGATCACAAACACAAAAAAAGTGATATTGCATTTCATAAATTAAATAAAACAAAGAAATAATTGCATTTTATAAATTGAATCAAACAAAACAATTCCATGATTAAATTATATGATTAAAATAAAATCTATCTATCTATCTATCTATCTATCTAGTACACTGTACCACTTTTTACATTTTACATGATCTATTACTGTATTTCTATATTTGGCTTTCTCAAACATTTCCTACATAAAACATGACAATGTGACAAATTCTGAAAATGTCTCAAATGTGACAAATTCTTCACCATTAAAATAACCTGCAATTTTGCTGGCAGCTCAAAAAAGCTCCCAAATCTCAGATAGATAAAGTAACTAAAACTGTGATAAATAAAATAAAAAAATAAAAATACACAAAGCAGCAAATTTGGATTACATACTCCATAATGTGCTACAAACTCTGCATGAAAAGTGACAAGTGCCATGCGTCCACGAGTGCAACAGAAAACAGTGCTCAAAATGAAAACTGTAGCCACATATGTGCACACACTGTAGTTTAAAGCATGGAATGCATGTGCACAGAGAGACAGAGAGATACAGGAGATAGAAAGAGTGCAAGTGTAGTTCATTGCAGTGAACAGTATGTGTGTATTCCCACAATGCACCTGTACTTGAGCCCCGTCTTGGGCAGAGTGTTTCTATTGCTGCCTGAATCGCTGAGAGATGGATGAAAAGTAACAGCGAGGGAGGAGAGGAACGTGTAGAACTTACTCAGTTGTGAGTGCTTGGTTTTTCAGACACTTAATCCAATTAAACCGCTCTATCTAAGGTGATTATCCTTTAATCTATCCTGTGATTGGTCTGCATGACTGTGCTGTCACATTAATCATAAGACATCTTTTTGTACACAGACCATGTATGAAATCAGAACTCTGGCTTTGATCCATTAAGGAAGGATGGATTTAACCACTAGGGGTTGCTAGAGTAACAAGTGCCAGGCCTTTACAACAAAAAAGACCCCATGAAATGGCTGGACAAGTGCAGTTTGCTTTACTCTGTTGATGCATTTCCTATTGTAACAGAAAACTGGGATCAAATATATCCTAAATTGTATATATATATAAAAATTGATCAAATAGTCTCAAATTGCTAATAGCAAAACTTCACTTAAAGGGATTGTTTGCCCAAAATGTAAATTCTCTCATCGTTTACTTACCCCCATGCCATCCCAGATGTGTATGACTTTCTTTCTTCTGCCGAACACAAATGAAGATTTTTAGAAGAATATCTCAGCTCTGTAGGTCCATACAGTGCAAGTCAACAGGGTCCAAAACTTTGAAGCTCATAAAGCAAAAAAGTTATCATAAAAGTAATCCATGTGACACCAGTGGTTAAATCCATGTCTTCAGGAGTAATATGATAGGTGTGGGTGAGAAACAGATCAATGTTTAAGTCATTTTTTACTATAAATCTCCACTTTCACTTTCACATTCTTCTTTTGTTTTTTGGTGATTCATATTCTTCATGCATATCGCCACCTACTGGGCAGGAAGGAGAATTTATAGAAAAAAAGGACTTAAATATTGTTCTGTTTCTCTCCCACACCTATCTTATAGCTTCTGAAAACATGGATTTAACCACTGGAGTCTTATGGACTACTTTTATGTTGCTTTTATGTGCTTAGTGGAACTTCAAAGTTTTGGACCCTGTTGACTTGAATTGTATGGACCTACAGAACTGAAATATTCTTCTAAAAATCTTCATTTGTGTTCTGCAGAAGAAAGAAAGTCATACACATCTGGGATGGCATGAGGGTGAGAAAATGATGGGAGAACTTTCCTTTTTGGGTGAACTATTCCTTTAAGAGATTTAACTTTGGATAAAAGCAATGAAGACACTTTCGACATGAATTGTTGGTTGTGAAAAGACATGAAGTTCAACTGAAGATTGCCAGTCAGAGGCAGGTGGTATTTATAATTTAAGGTGAGTTGACATTGTAGAGGTGAGTTAATGTCCATTATAGATGGACTAAAGATTGTAAATTTGAAATGTGTGTATATCTCCTAAAAGTCTGCTTTGTCATCTTTTAGGAGTAAGCTAGCATACAGACGGCATCAAAGCTGACAGAAATAGACTAAATGCTACAAAACTCCAATTTTTATTTCATGGGGTCTTTAAAACTATACACTTGCGCAAATAAAACACAAACACTCAAAGCTATGTCAGTCTTGAAAAGCAGCAGAGGCAGACTCAAAAGCTATCAGATGCTTTACCTGTCTTGCTTCCGTGGCAATGTGTTACGGCTAAATTTAGGACTCGCAGAGGGAGAAGAGAGGGGACTAAGGGAACATGAGAGAGGAGAGGGGTTGAAAGAAAAGAGAGCATTGGAGAAGAAATGGAAATATTATTATTACAATTGTAAAATCCAGAGAGAGCCCAAAAGTCTTCCATACCAGCCAACAATTACACAAGTACCACATCAAGTAAGTTATTCTGAGGACTGTACTAGAGTGATGCTTGCTTAATTGTAAAGTCTATCCAAAAGTCCCTGAGGTGTTTTAACAAACACCAACTGACTTAGTACAAGCTGAATCAGATTTCTCAATCAGAATCTGAATCAGAATCAGAATCAGAATACTGATAGTACTTTAACCCTACTTAAATTGCTCTTTACTGTAATCTTTCCCGGACTCACCTCTCTGACATGCCCGTCTTAGCACTCCCCGTTCTTATCAGTGGTGTGTGGGCCTCGTCACGATGATGCCCGCTGCCTACCGACATATCAATGGACTCGCTGCTGGTATGCATGCTACTGACGGAGGGGTATCCTAGGGCAGAAGAGCTGCTGATGGTAGTCCCCCAGGTCCCAGTGCCCGTAGAGTACACTGAACCAGGGCTTGAAGCTTGTTCACTGCCACCTATGCTGGCTCCACGACCCCCGTACAGGGGACTGCTGGCGCCACTGCCTGGTATCGTGGAGGGGGTGTCCAAGGGCCCACCAGAGGACTGGGTGTGACCCAGGGTAGCGTGGGGGTTGGAGATGACCACTGAGTTTTTCATGCTTTCTGTAGTGGTGACTGGAGCTTGCTTGGCAGCCTTGCCTCCAAAAAGTCTGAAAGACAAAAAGTATATGAGAATAGCCAGCATTCATTAAATTAGAAAGCAATAGCAAAACAGATAATGTAAAGTCATTCATATGTAGTTAGAGTAAAGACTACATGTAGTCAGTCATGTGTTCTTTTAAAAAAAAGAGAGAGAATGAGGGTCCTCAAAGTAAGGTACAAATGGAGGTTCTTAAAGTATAGTAAAAAAGGTAAAATGCAAGTAAAATGCAAGTGGATGGTGACTAGAACTTTGAATCTTCAAAAATCACATAAAGCCACCATAAAAGTTCATCCATATGACTCCAGTGGTTAAATCTATATCTTCTGAAGCAATATGATAGGTGTGGGTGAGAAACACATCAATGTTTAAGTCCTTTTTTAGTGCAGATTTATAGAAAAAAAGGATTTAAATATTGATCTGTTTCTCACCCACTCCTATCATATCGCTTCAGAAGACATGGATTTAACCACTGGAGTCTTATGGATTACTTTTATGCTGCCTTTCTCTACTTTATGGAGCTTCAAAGTTCTGGTATAGATTTATAAATATATAGATTTATATATTTGTAAACTAGAAAATACTTAAATAAATATTATCGTTACTTTTACTGTGTACCTTTCAACCCTTAAAGCCAAATAGAAACAAATGTGGCAATCCATGAAAATTGTGGTGAAAGATCAAAAGTGCTTTTGTCATAAATAACATGAACAACTTGTGGAAATATGAGCCACCCTGGAGAGTCGTGATCCATAACTATAATAAAACGGGTTATGTAAACAGCTTTAGAAAGAGCCTAATCAGTGAGCCTGAGGAGGTTACAAAAACTCATTCCTTCTTTCACTTGTTTAGTTGAGAGGGACTCTGCAAGATTAATGGAGTCATTAATTGAGGAAGTGTCCATGGAAACACTGATTTATGAAAGTATGAGATTCATTGTGCGGTTTAAGATATTAAATCTCCTTCAGTGTAATTCGGACACATAGAGTATAAGCAAACAGAACTGTAACACTTAGAATCTGTTCAGACAAGCATCAAATCTGATTTATTTTTTTATTTTTTTTGGCTTATCTGACTCAAATCTGATTAGTTGTTTTTAGACTTTTAGGAGTTTCCTTTTCTCATAATTTGAGATGCAACTTGCCTATAACATCACAAACAAAGCATAGCTGTGTCTTAAAGGAACGTTCCCGGTTCGATACAAGAGAAAATAGATAAGCCATAACATAATATGGATTAGAAAAAAATAATAATAATATTTATAATATTCCTTGATTTCACAAATTTTCACTCACATGTGGCATACACTGTGTAATAAATGAGCGAACATGTAATTAGTTTCAGACTCAGCATACAGTGTGCATGCATGAATGTGTAAATACAGTAATTTATCTAAAACTGATGTTGTCTGATAACTTTAACACTGTGGTTAACCATTTCACAACAACACTGTCTGAACAAATAGATCTGATTTCATTACATGCCAAATAAGGGTACAATACAGACAGATCGGATAAAAAAAAAATAAAAAAATCGGAATTGGAAATGCTTGTTTGGGTGTGTACCTTCGCAATGTTGGTGACGACACCTCTGCATACTTGCTTCCCTGTCTCGCTGTCTGTGGAATAGTTGCCGCTCCTCCACCTGAAACAATCGAACTGACTCTCAGGTTGTCCACTTCAGAGACCACGCCCTTTTCCTTGTCCGTCTGATTGGCTTGGACTGCATGCCCGTTGGTTTTAGGGGCGGAGTCTCTTGGCTTATTGGCAGTGAGGGCGACTGTTCGAGCGCTCAGGCTTGACTCGATGCTGCTCGTAGATGACCGATTTCCATTACGGGCCGCAGCTCCGGAGCGGGAGGGACGAGGTAGACTGCGATACTGCAGTGTGGAGCGAGAATTGGGGGACAGGTAGCCATCCTCCTGAGGGGGCAACAAACCATCCACAGCCCCCTTTAATGACCCTCTTCCCCCCACAAGCAGGGCGGAGGACTTGGGAATCTTGCCCAAGGTGGCAGAACCGCTAGTTATGGTGGCGCCACTCGCTGTCACCAGAGTGATGCTAGAGGTGGCTACTATAGTAGCAGGTCCGTGGACACTGTTGGGCTTCTTAAAACCAAATGTACTGGTAGGGACTCTCCCTGCGGGTATTTTTTTGGCTTCATCTCCACTACTACGACCGGCTTCAGAGGAGGAATGCTGGATGACATTGGAACAAGGAGACATACGGCCTTTTTCAGAGACCTTTGCATCATCTGTTTTACCTATTGGACAGAAGAACATCATGGCAGGGATTTTCGATATTGTGTAAAACTTGCAGATAAAGTCTGCTCTCTGGGTGGGATTACGGGTGGGATTTCAAACTTTCTTGAACTCTTGAAGTTTCTTTCCAAAAAAAGTATTGATGTCTAGTTATGAACAGGACCACACAAAACGTAGGGCACAGATTTCCACAGAATTGGATGCTGGTCATTCATAATATTATACACACACCCTTGCCCTTTGCGTGCTTGTTTGTTCAACATTTTGGTTAACCTATTCATGCTCTTATCTACCATTAAGATTATAGTACTCTCTGCTCTGTTTAACTGAATTTACCATGTAATAACCAACCATTCTACAGAATTCTGCCGATTTTCTCCCAAAATCAATGCAGAAAAAGCAGAAAAACTCCTAGTTATGAAGGCTGAAAACATTTAGGTCTGCTCAGTGAAAGAGAACACCTACCCATCCCTTGTGTCTTAATCATGGCGGTTCCTGTGGTCATGGTTGTGCTTTTCGTCCGCGGTGTGGTCACGCCCACCTGCGCGTTCATGCCCATCCTCCAGGAGCCGGTCTGAGTGATGGGTGCAGTTTTCCTCCCTGAGCTGCTCTTATCTGATTCCTCCGATACATCCGAAGGGTTCCTCCGCCATTTTAGACCCCCTTCCATTTTAACCCCGCAGTCAAAGCCCGCATCTGACTTTTTTACCTCGTCACCGGACCAGCCAGGGATGTGTTCTGCTGCTGAGTGCTTCTCGGCATCTGTCTGAGGCTACAAAAAAATAAAAATGTCTGTTTTAAATAGGCAATATTAAGTACCAACATTAGGAAATGAGGCTGGCTTTATATATATATATATATATATATATAAAAAATGTTATGTTGCAATAAGAGTGCGCAGCCCGGCTTCAGATAAAATTAAACAGCACGACACATCTCGTGTGAGAGTACATGATTTTAAGCAGAAGAAGTCCAGAAAAAGGGAAACCGAAGCCTGAGACAAACCTATTTGTTTAAAGCTGCTTATAGCTTTATTTGTTCCACTGTTTTATTGTAATTACTCTGAATGGAATGTCAATTACTTTGGTTCAAATATTTTCGGAAGTTTCTATGGGATCAATAGCACCTATTTAGCACTTAATGAAGGTCTTAGGAGGGAAATGCAAGTAGGTATAGCTGCAGGCCGGAGATCTCCAAATGGGGGCGGAATCTCCCAAAGAGGGCAGAGTTACTCCAGAATGGGGCAGGGTTACTCCAAAAGGGGGTCGGGCCAACTCCAAAAGTGGTGACACCTCCACACACAGTTAGAGTTAGGGAACTTGTTAGGTTAGGGGCTCGCTATACTTTTGCTGGTGATTTGAAGCTCCCGGTCCGTTTTGGAGCTTTGCCTGCAGCTATATGATTCTCAGGAAATGTGAGAGTTGGGTTCAAGTAAACAGACAGAGACGGGGGTTCAAGGAGTAGAGCAAAGGGGGTGGACAGACTGTAAAGTGGATCTCTTTGTGTATAAACCGTAGCTGAGCATAAAAAACTAAATGGCACTTAACGAAAACAATTCCTCCTCCTCTTCAAAGACCCCAAATGAAGAGTTGCGTCTAATGGACCAGCAGCGCTCCATAGTTTTATGGTATCTATATAAAATTATAAAACCTATAAAATTATGTGGTGTGCACATTGACTTTATTACTGTAAAATGCACACCCACAAGCCTGTTCTGTGGTTCAGTAATTCTATTATAGACAGCAGGGAAAAACAATGCAAAATGCAAATAGTGAAATACAACTTAATAATTGTGCATAGTTAAGATTACAAAATAAATACATGAATCAAGCTTATAAGGGAGATGAAATGCTTTGAATACATTTAGTTGTTGACATTAAAGACTGCATCCAGTCAAACTCTATGGAATTATGGTGCAAATTCAGCTGTTACTTAGTAGAAGCTAGCCAAATTAGGCAGATGCCAACACAATCAGGTTGCGTGACCTGCCCTCATCATTGAAAACCATACACGAAACTATGCAACATAGAGAAAATTTGACCCAGGATACAATATGAGTTCACTTGCAAAGAGGAAAAATGTGTGTTTTGCACTGTGAATTACTCGCTGCCAAATGCATTCAATTTTGCACTATAAAAATGTCGGTACTGTGTTGGATCACCACTTGGCATCTAATGTAAAATCTGGTTCCTGAAGAAAAACAAGTTGAGATCCATAGCTCTAGATAATGTCACTGTTATTTCACAGTGCCTGGGATGGGATATAAAATACGAGATATAAAAAGGTAGTAACCCAAGATTCAAGCTCTTACACTGAATGCCTCCACTACTGGCTTCATTAGCAAACAAACATTTAACCTATAACCTCTCCATTTTCTAGAATCTAAACTTGATTTATATCATCATTTTGGAAATGAATTTTTGATTTGATCTCTATTTGGGTTGATGTTTCTATGTTCAGATGGGTATGTAATACGACTGAACAAGCAGACATCAAGGTATGAAAGCCAGTGTAAATGACAAACACAAGCCTTATAGAACCAGTAGAGCAAAATTAGGTTCAGCTATGACAGAAACAACAGTTTAAAAGGTTATGCAAGATTCCTACAAACTAGTCTCATACTGTAGAATGAATGTTACTATAACTATATTTTCGTAAATTGAGTTTTATGTGCTGTGTTCTAAGTTTCGCCGCAATTTCCTGGTGAAATTAACACTAGATGCGCTACAACAACTGTGCATTTTATTGCTTCAGAAAATGAGCTTTTCATGTCGCATTTGCATTTAGGACACTATCAGTTAGGTTTAGGTGTTGGCTTAGGGTAAGGATGTCTGTTTTGTTTAACTCTCATTTGCTTTTAAAACACTATCGGTTAGGGTTAGGTTAAAGTTTTAGGTGTGGGAGGTACGTTTTACTGATTAAAACCTCCTCCTGAAAACCTTGGCTGATTACGACACCATTTCACTCATTTTTGGCACCCTCTGCTGCACATTTCACTGGGAAACTGTGTAAACACATAATTTTTGTTTTGCAAAAATGTTGCAATGGTCAAGTAATCTTCATAAGATCAGGCTAGACTTTTATGAAGATTAACAGATAATTCAGCTGACAAAGTTAGGAGTTTCACACATAGGTTTCATAAATGTGTTAATGTGTGTATGTGAATGGGTCCTCACCTGTCCATTCAGGGCCTTACGGGATGCAGCGGGAGTGTTGGTGTAAGAACTGATGGATGAGCTGGTGTTGATGTCGTCAGTATCAATGGCATCACTGATTCCACTGCTGACTGAACTACTGTCATCCCAACTGACAATGAGAGTGAGAGAGAGAGAGAGAGAGAGAGAGAGAGAGAGACAATACGATACTTTTAAAGCTACATTAGACGTTATGGAACTTATTTCAAGTTCATCATGAAACAGAACTTATGTAGAAACACTACCAGCTTTGGCCTTAAATAAAAGAGGATTAGTAGTGACTTTTTTTTATTTTTTATCCCATTTTCTCCCCAATTTGGAATGCCCAATTCCCACTGCTTAGTAGGTCCTCATGGTGGCAGGTTTACTCACCTCAATCCGGGTGGCGGAGGACAAGTCTCATTTGCCTCCACTTCTGAGACCGTCAATCCATGCATCTTATCACA
Organism: Myxocyprinus asiaticus; assembly: GCF_019703515.2. Lineage (NCBI taxonomy): Eukaryota > Metazoa > Chordata > Actinopteri > Cypriniformes > Catostomidae > Myxocyprinus > Myxocyprinus asiaticus. The sequence continues at coordinate 14,877,648 of NC_059344.1, read as the reverse complement.
TGGCTTGTTGTGAATGACACCACGGAGAATCCACATGTGGAGGCTCATGCTACTCTCCGCGATCCACGCACAAATTACCATGTGCCCCATTGAGAGCGAGAACCACTAATCGCGACCACCAGCAGGTTACCCCATGTGACTCTACCCTCCCTAGCAACTGGGCCAATTTGGTTGCTTAGGAGACCTGGCTGGAGTCACTCAGCACACCCTGGATTCGAACTTGCGACTCCAGGGGAGGTAGTCTGTGTCAACACTCGCTGAGCTATCCAGGCCCCAGTAGTGACTTTTAAACTATAGCAGAGCTATATGAAGCACACACTTAGTGCTTAGATAGATCGACTTTTAATACTGTGCTTGTACTATACATGATGTAATTGAATCTGCTCAAGGTCCTAGTGGCTAACCAGAGCTACTCTGGGGTGGTCTCTGGGAGAGATCTTCATTCAAACTGTACTATGACAACAAAAGAAAACACAAACAAACACACACATCAACCTACAGGCCACACAAGGGTACAAGCGACCTATGTGACCTTTAACCCCATCTGTCAAACTGAGGACAGAGAAGATACAGAGCTAACACTGGGAAACAGAGCTAACACATCACTGAATTGATCCATCTATCTGTTTGTTCATCTATCTGTCACTCTCTCTGTCTGTCTGTCTCTCAGTTATTATGTTAAAACAAACTCCATGGACGAATGGGTCATTCATACAGAGGTTCAATACAACAAACAAAAGTCTGATTTGGGTAGAGGGAGTACGAAATAATAGTAATAAAAAAAGTTTACATTTACAATACAGCACACTTTCCTGTTCATACATTCAAAGAAAGATTTAGAGTACAATGTTAGGGCTTTCGTGTAGTTTTCCTTTGGCATGACTCCAGACACATGTTAAACGTAGAAGATAGAAATGTGAAGTCTATGAACAGGACACTGATCTCTCCATAAACCCCAGAGGGATTGGCTTTGATAATGAAGAAAAGAGCCGTTAAACCAAAATCTGCCCGGACTAAATCTTAACAGATGTCCACAAAAGCTCCTATTAACCGAAAAGGTGAAGGCTTGTATCAAAAGATCAGCCTCTAAATCTATAACACATTTTGCCACAATGATTAGCAAATCGGGTATTGAAATACACACATTACTGTAACATGTAGCAACACACATTTATTTACTAAATGTAAATGCACAAAACACACTCTACCTGAATTGATGTCGGCGGCTGCCATGGACACTAGTAGCTGAGGTGGGAATGAGTAGACTGACTTCAGGAAATAGATGCCTCATGATCTTAACTGTTCAATGTATCAACTAAAAAAAAAACCTCTCTTTATTTCTCTTTGTTTCTTCACTTTTTCCTTAACTTGCCCAGCAATCCATATATTCTCTCAACCATCTGCCTTCTGTCGCTGCTTCTAAATCTCAGTTTTTCTCTGGTAATCTGATCCTAGAGAAAGACGTTTAACCCTGCCGTTTGCTGGGGTCGCCATAGACCAGGAGCAGAGTGAAGTTTGACATTCACACATGCAGACACATGGACAAACAAAGTGTGAGAAAGACCAAAAAGTGTGATAATGGAGATAAGAAACAAAAAACAGCACACAAATACCGACAAACACACAATCTCTCTTTTGCTCTCTCTCTCTCACACACACATACACACGCAAGTACCTCCCTATTGGGTCTCAGATGCTAATTAGAGATCAGCGTTTTGAGTGAAGCTTGAATGAGGGCTTCTCTCTGGCTCGCTACCGTGCCATTACTGTCTCGAGCAACCCAGCAGGCTAACCAGCCAGCCTGCTTTAAACAGCACCTCCACATCAGTCACCACATCATGCGTCTCTCCCTGAGAACCAAATCCTCGACAAAAAAGGCATTGCTGAATTCTGCTGGGTGACGTCAGTTACCTCAGCATGCACAGATCTGTGACCATAGTCCATCATTTAAAATGTATAGTTGATGGTTATTCAGGAAACTGTAGATAAGTACCACATTAAGTCCAGAATGTACGTCCAGAATTTAGTTTTTGCCTTTTTATTAGACAGAAACAGAAGGCAGTAACTGGAAATTATTGGAGAGAGAGAAGGGGGGGGGAATGGAATCGGGACACAGTCCCTGCTGAAAAGGCCAGCTAAAACCAGCCAAAGCTGGTCTGCTGGTTTTAGCTGGTCACCCAGCCTGGTCATAGATGGTCAGGCTGGTTTTAGAGGGGTTTTGAACACTTTTTTAGCTGGTCAGGCTGGTTTTAGCTGGCCTTAGCTGGTCAGGCTAAAAAGTTCCAATAAAAAAAAAAAAAAAAAAAAAAAAAGGTGCTCACAACACCTCTGAAACCACCCAACTGGGTGACCAGCTAAATCCAAAATTTTGTTTTGTTTTGTTTTTTCAGCAGGGAAGGTCATACTCAAACCTACATCACCTACAAAAACACCTTGAGTCAAAATGTTAATGGTCCTATTGGGGTATTCAAGGTGAAATTTTAACTATCAGAAGATTTATCTACATTATCTACAAATTATAATATGTAGATAATGATCATTATATATATATATATATATATATATATATATATATATATATATATATATATATATATATATATAATAAGTGGTTTACCTTTATTTTTTTAGGTTACAAACTGGTAATTACAAGGGTATTATGCTATAAATGTGGTTTATGAGGACATTTCTAGTGTCCCCATAATTCAAATCACTTAAAAAAACATACTAAACATAAACAATGTTTTAATGAAAATGTAAAAATGTAGAAAGTTTTTTGTGAGGGTTAGGTTTAGGGGTAGCATCGTGGTGACGTCACTGCCACTTAGTGGCGAATGGCGGTTGTTGTTGTTGTTGTTGTGTGTGTGTGTGTGTGTGTGTGTGTGCGAGTGGGGTGGAGTAGCTTGACTGGCAAGCTTTTGAGAAGACCATTACGTTCCTAAACAGTTTGGGGCATTCTAGACCTTTCCATGCTCAGCTCTGCGGTGCGAGAATGACAAAGCTCTCTCTTTTACCACTAAAAGATCAGATGTCGAAAGGTTTTACTTTATATTCTTTCTTCTGTGGTTATAGCTTTCCCCCTTTCCTTCATTGCATAAATGAAGTATGGTTTATCATCCTGTCTCTTTTGCCCTCAGACTTTAGGAAATCCAATTTATTTTAGCAAACTGGTCTGTTTACACTTACGACAGCTATCACTGTTTTAGAAGTGGTTCATATGACTTCTGCTCTATATTGCAAGTCTTCTGAAGCCATACAAAAGCTTTGTGTGAGTAACAGACAACACTTCTTGTTCTAAAATCTCTTTCACATACATGTACAAATATGATGCCTCCAGATGCAATGCACCAGGTTGGACGTCAATGACATAATTGGTTCTTGCATTCTAATGGTCACTAATCTGGCACAACAGAAAGCTATCATATGTCTTCAGAAGACTTGGAATACATTGCACAAGTCTTTTGGACTACTTTTATGGTGCTTTTTTTGTTCTTTATGGAGCTTGACATCACCTGTCCCCATTCACTTTCATTGCTATGATTACAGCCAGAGCATTTGGCCAAACACTATTTGAGACCCAAATTTTTCCAAATTGTTTGCCAGGTACATTTAGAAAATAAGTTAAAAAAAATTAGCTGTTTATGGTTTGAATCACGTAACCCACTTCACAGTTTTACTCCCAAAGTTGTTTCATACAGTCAAGTGTTTTACTGTACGAACACTTTGAAAAATCAGTTCGATCGAATCATTATAAAAAAGTCTCAAAACAATAATTAATTTGCGAATCCGACATTGCTACCCCTCTCAATCTACCTTAAGTCAAGCACCTACGCCAACACATAAAGTATGTATTGAATTTTGTACACGGAGTGGACCACATCCCCCAACTCAAACACACACACAAGCAGTCACACACTACCTCATCTGCCTAAATCTCCTTAGCAACTGCCCTTTCATCATGGCCTGAAAGATTCAGATGTATTTCTGTATGTGAGATGTTTCACATTTCTCCATGTTCCTGGTCATGAGGTCTGCGTGCTTTGAATGCTTAAACATGCTCATCATGGCGATCCAGTAATGACCTGTAATGTGTGTAATCATACTTTAAAGTGCAGACTCATCACCATAATCATATGCTAAATTTAATTCTGTCATATGGAGTTGAAGTTGATACTATAGAAATTCTACAGCAGAGCGATGACATCTCAGATCATTACCTCGTCTCTTGTTTGTTGCGATCAGCTAATGTCACTCAATCTACACCACGCTATTGTTCAGGTAGAACTAAGATAGCTTCACTAATAATCTTCCAGAATTGTCTCACATATTCAGTAACCCAAAAAGTCAAGAAGAACTTGATGTAATAACAGAAAGTATAAATACAGTCTTCTCTAGCACTCTTGATAGTGTCACTCCCCTTCGATTAAAGAAAATTAAAGAAAAAAGCCTTGCACTGTGGCACAATGATCACACTCATGCTCTCAAGACAGCAGCTCGGAAAATGGAGCACAAGTGGAAGAATACAAAATTAGAGGTATTTTGCAGTGCATGGAAGGATAGTGCCTGTAGCTACAGACAGGCACTAAAAGCTGCCAGGTCTACATATTTTAGCAAACTCTTAGAAAATAACCACAAAAATCCTAGGTGTTTATTCAGTACGGTGGTTAAATTGGTTAAGAATAAAGCATCGACTGAACCAGATATTCCGTAGCAGCACATTGGTAATGACTTCATGAATTTCTTTACTGATAAAATTGAAATAATCAGAAATAAAGTTGGAACTCTGCAATCAACTGTCACAGCACCTAAGAAAACAGTGTCTAATAATTCTGCTCATGAGCAACTTCAATCCTTCACTGTCATAAGTCATGAAGAGCTAACAAAACACGTTTGTTAGATCCAATACCAACTAAGCTCATAAAAGAGGTATTCCCTGTAATCTCAGAACCTCTTCTTAATATTATTAACTCCTCGCTATCCTTAGGACATGTCCCAAGAAACTTTAAAATGGCAGTTATCAAACCTTAATCAAAAAGACACAGCTTTATCCTAGAGAATTGGCTAATTACAGACCAATTTCAAATCTACCATTTATGTCGAAAATACCAGAAAAGGTAGTGTCCTCCCAACTATGTTCATTTCTACAGAGAAATGAAATATATGAAGAATTTCAGTCAGAATTTAGGCCCCATCACAGTACAGAGACTGAACTTATCAGAGTTACAAATGACTTGCTCTTATCATCTGATTGCGGCTGCATTTCTCTTCTAGTGCTTTTAGATCTTAGTGCTGCCTTTGACACGATAGATCACAACATTCTCTTGAATAGGCTGGAGAATTATGTTGGCATTAGTGGACTTGCATTAGCATGGTTTAGGTCCTATTGATCAGACCGCTACCACTTTGGATGTGTAAACGAGGAATTGTCAAATCAAACAGAAGTTAAGTATGGAGAGCCACAGGGATCAATCTTAGGACCTCTGCTTTTCTCCTTATACATGCTTCCACTGAGAGATATTATCAGGAATCATGGAATAAGTTTCCACTGTTATGCCGATGATACCCAACTTTATATTTCTTCTAAACCCAATGCAAATTCACAATTTTCCAAATTAGCAGAGTGTATCAATGAAATCAAAGATTGGATGGCCAGAAATTTCCTTCTACTCAATTCCAACAAAACAGAGGTACTAATGATTGGACCAAAAATCTCTAAAAATAAGCAGCTAAAATATGATTTGACTCTCGATGGATGTACTGTTACTTCGTCTTCTACAGCAAAGAACTTAGGTGTTATATTTGATACCAATCTTTCCTTTGAAAATCTAACTTCCAATGTTTGTAGAACAGCATTCTTCCACCTGAGAAATATTGCTAAATTACGACACATGCTCTCTGTTGCCGATGCCGAAAAATTAATTCATGCATTCATGACCTCAAGACTAGATTATTGTAATTCATTACTGGGAGGATGTCCAGCAAGTTCAATAAATAAACTTCAGTTGGTTCAAAATGCAGAGTGCAGACTAGAACCAAGAAATATGATCATATTAGCCCCATTCTATTGTTGTTACATTGGCTACCTGTTAAATTTCATATTTATTTTAAAATTCTGTTAACTACATACATAGCTTTGAATGGTCTAGCTCCACAGTACTTACGCGACCTTCTGACACGCTATATTCCATCACATTCATTATGATCACAAAATTCTGGCTTCTTAATAATTCCAAGAATATCAAAATCCACAAAAGGAGGTAGATCCTTTTCATACTTAGCTTGTAAACTATGGAATAGTCTCCCTAACACTGTTCGGGATGCAGACACACTCACTCAGTTTAGTCAAGTCAAGTCTAGACTAAAGACTCATCTATTTAGACAGGCATACACCTAATTTATCCTTCAACTCACAATTAGGCTGCTTTAGTTAGGTCTGCCAGAACCAGAAACATCCATCATGATCTATAACTCTGCATAAAATTGATTGGCATCTACGCTAATATACATTTTTTTTGTTTCCATGTCTCAACATTGGGATCCATATCCCGAGGTTACCAGAGCCAGCCAGATCCAGCTCCGTTCCTGCTTGGTGTCGGACTCCACTGCTACGTGTCACTGAAAGATGATGACAAACTACAGTCAGTGCCAGCCAGACATCACTTCAGTCTTCTGACTTCAGAGGATGAACTGATGCCAACTCCAGCAGTAAGATGGTATACTTCATATGCCACTGCCTGAACCTTGGACTTAGGATGAACCCCACCGAACCTCACCGAAATGACCTGCAGGCTGAACTGCGATGCACCTCGTTAATCTCTGCCTGCATCACCATTTGTCTATTGATGGACAACACTCTTGAAATGGAATACACAGACTATCATTTAATTGCCAACAAAAGCCTTCATTAGCCAACTAACAAAGAACAATGCATCTATGTGAACTTCTGCAGTTAATCCAGGATGGACTTCAAAGACATTAGTCATTAATGTTAAAGTAAAAAAAAAGTATTTTCTTTTCTTTTTCTTTTTTTTTTTAAACAATGGATCTTAAAGCTTACTTAATTTACAAATGTAAAACCATGACTTGCACTGCATATAAACAACTAATATTGGCATTATATCCATGTTGTTTAGCAAATGGGGAACTGGTACCCACAGTGAGCCTGGTTTATCCCAAGGTTATTTTTCTCCATTAACCAACATCTTATGGAGTTTTGTGTTCCTTTCCACAGTTGCCTTCAGCTTGCTCACAGGGGTTCTAAATACAATTATAATTTAATTATTTAATTTCTATACACATTTTACAATCATATTTAATCATACTACAGAATAATCACTGTAAGAAATTATAGATATTACAGTTTAATTTTTTGTTAATGCATGATTTCCTGTAAAGCTGCTTTGAAATGATGTGTGTTGTGAAAACAAATAAAAATGACTTGACTTGACACATACATTTGTGCTAAAAAATTTGCATACCCTTGGAGAATTGGTAATATATGTACCATTTTTAAAGAAAACGTGAGTGAGCAGGCAAAACACATTTCTTTTATTTCTTATGGGATTCATATTCAACTGTAGGTTATAACAGAATGGCACAATCATAAAACAAAACATGGCAACAAAGAAAAAAATGAAATGACCCCTGCTCAAAAGTCTGCATACCCTTAGTTCTTAATACTGTGTATTGCCCCCTTTAGCATCAATGACAGCGTGCAGTCTTTTGTAATAGTTGTTTATGAGGCCTCAAATTCTTGCAGGTAGTATAGCTGCCCAATCGTCTTGGCAAAATGCCTCCAGGTCATGCAAAGTCTTTGTCGTCTTGCATAAACCGCACGTTTGAGATCTCTCCAGAGTGGCTCGATGATATTTAGGTCAGGAGACTGTGATGGCCACTCCAGAACCTTCACCTTTTTCTGCTGTAACCACTGGAGGGTCAACTTGGCCTTGTGCTTATGGTCATTGTCATGCTGGAAAGTCCAAGAGTGTCCCATGCGCAGCTTTCGTGCAGAAGAATGCAAATTGTCTGCCAGTATTTTCTGATAACATGCTGCATTCATATTGTCATCAATTTTCACAAGATTTCCCATGCCTTGAGAGCTCACACACCCCCAAAACATCAGTGAGCCACCACCATGCTTCACAGTGGGGATGGTATTCTTTTCACTATAGGCCTTGCTGACCCCTCTCCAAACATAGCGCTTATGGTTGTGACCATAATACTCTATTTTGGTCTCATCACTCCAAATTACAGTGTGTCAGAAGCTGTGAGGCATGTCAAGGTGTCGTCGGGCATATTTTAACCGGGCTTTTTTGTGGCATTGGCGCAGTAAAGGCTTCTTTCTGGCAACTCGACCATGCAGCTCATTTTTGTTCATGTATCGTCGTATTGTGCTCCTAGAAACAACCACACCGTCTTTTTCCAGAGCAGCCTGTATTTCTCCTGAGGTTACCTGTGGGTTTTTCTTTGTATCCCGAACAATTCTTATGGCAGTTGTGGCTGAAATCTTTCTTGGTCTACCTGACCTTGGCTTGGTATCAAGAGATCCCCGAATTTTCCACTTCTTAATAAGTGATTGAACAGTACTGACTGGCATTTTCAAGGCTTTGGATATCTTTTTATATCCTTTTCCAGCTTTATAAAGTTTCATTACCTTGTTACACAGGTCTTTTGACAGTTCTTTTCTGCTCTCCATGGCTCAGTATCTAGCCTACTCAGTGCATCCATGTGAGAGCTAACAAACACTAATTGCAATTTAAAAATCCACAGGTGTGGAAAATTAACCTTTAATTGCCATTTAAACCTGTGTGTGTCACCTTGTGTGTCTGTAACAAGGCCAAACATTCAAGGGTATGTAAACTTTTGATCAGGACCATTTGAGTGATTTCTGTTATCATTATGATTTAAAAAGGAGCCAAACAACTATGTGATAATAAATGGCTTCATATGATCACTATCCTTAAATAAATGACAAAATTTCACAATTTCTGCAAGGGTATGCAAACTTTTGAGCACAACTGTATGTAATATCAGTGATGCAAATCCCCATAACAAAGCTTTTGGTTACGGCTTATCAATTTACATTGAGAAGAGCAAAGAGGCCGATCCATCTGTTCAACGTATCTGAAATGATGTCTCTTGCTCTATCAGCATATATGTTGAAGGAATGGTGATGTCTTATCTGTATTTTACAACCATCTTTATTTCTTTTTGCTATTTCTAAAAATAACCGATAACATGCACACTGTATAAGCACTGACATACAAGCAATTACACCTGCGTGAGCCAGAATCAGTCCAAAGCCAAAAAACAGAACTAAACTGGCACACAAACTATACTAAACTAATAATTTCCAGTTTCCGCTTCCTAAAACCTCACAGTAAAATTGCAGCTTCCCGTTTTTCATTGCTACATGTTTATTCAAACAAGCAAAGGTTTTCTCAGGGAACTGGGAATCTTGACAGATGTGGCCAGAGAGAAATTGCTTTCTTTTTCTCAGAACCTCTTCGAGAGTCAGATTGCAAAAGCAGAAATTTACCATTAAAATAAATAAACAAATAATAAAAAATATTATATATATATATATATATATATATATATATATATATATATATATATATATACTGGTGGCCAAAAGTTTGGAATAATGTACAGATTTTGCTGGTTCGGAAGGAAATTACTATTTAATTCACCAAAGTGGCATTCAAATCATTACAAAGTATAGTCAGGACATTACTGATGTAAAAAACAGCACCATCACTATTTGAAAAAAGTCATTTTTTAATCAAATCTAGACAGGCCCCATTTTTAGCAGCTATCACTCCAACACCTTATCTTTGAGTAATCATGATAAATTGCTAATTTGGTACTAGAAAATCACTTGCCATTATATCAAACACAGTTGAAAGATATTTAGTTTGTTAAATGAAGCTTAACATTGTCTGTGTTTTTTTTTTTTTTTTTGAGTTGACACAGTATGCAATAGACTGGCATGTCTTAAGGTCAATATTAGGACAAAAATGGCAAAAAAGAAACAGCTTTCTTTAGAAATTTGTCAGTCAATCATTGTTTTGAGGAATGAAGGCTATACAATGCTTGAAATTGCCAAAAAACTGAAGATTTCATACAAAGGTGTACACTAATTTTTTTTCAAATTGTAATAGTAATTTTTCACATTATTAATGTCCTGACTATACATTGCGATCAGTTGAATGCCACTTTGGTGAATAAAAGTACCAATTTCTTTCCAAAAATCTGTGCATTATTCCAAACTTTTGGTCACCAGTGTGTGTGTGTGTGTATATATATATATATATATATATATATATATATATATATATATATATATATATATATATATATATATATAGTATATACTGTATATATACACCAATCAGCCACAACATAAAAGCCTAACATTGTTTAGGTCCCCCTCGTGCCGCCAAAACAGCACCAACCAGCATCTCAGGATAGCATTCTGAGATACCATTTTTCTCACCACAATTGTTCAGAGCGGTTATCTGAGTTACCGTAGACTTTGTCAGTTCGACCAGTCTGGCATTCTCTGTTGACCTCACTCATCAACAAGGCGTTTCTGTCCACAGAACTGCCACTCACTGGAAGTTTTTTGTTTTTGGCACCATTTGGAGTAAATTCTAGAGACTGTTGTGCGTGAAAATCCCAAGAAATCAGCAGTCACAGAAATACTCAGTCCAGCCCATCTGTCACCAACAATCATGCCACAGACCAAATCACTGAGATCACATTGTTCGATGGTTGATGTGAACATTAACTGAAGCTCCTGACCCGTATCTGCATGATTTTATGTACTGCACTGCTGCCACACGATTGGCTGATTAGAAAATCGCATGGATGATTGTTGGTGTCAGTCGGGCTAGTTTGAGTATTTGTGTAACTGATGATCTCCTGACAACAGTCTGTAGAGTTTACTCAGAATCGTTCCAAAAACAAAAAACATCCAGTGAGCAGCAGTTCTGTGGATGGAAATGCCTTGTTGATGAGAGAGGTCAACAGAGAATGGCCAGACTGGTTTGAACTGACAAAGTCTACAGTAACTCAAATAACTGCTCTGTACAATTGTGGTGAGAAGAATATCATCTCAGAATGCTGTTTTGAGATGCGGTTTGGCGCAGTTTTGGTGGCACGAGGGGGACCTACACAATATTAGGCAGGTGGTTTTAATGTTGTGGCTGATCCGTATATATATATATATATATATATATATATATATATATATATATATATATATATATATATATATATATACACACACACACACACATACAGTGCATTCAGAAAGTATTCCGACCTCTTCATTTTTTTCAAATTTTATTTTATTTTTTCAAATTTTGTCAAGATCTGTGAGGTTGAATGGGGACCGTCAGTGGACAGCCATTTTCAGGTCTCTCCAGAGATGTTCGATTGGGTTCAAGTCCAGGTTCTGGCTGGGCCACTCAAGGACATTCACAGAGTTGTCCCTAAGCCACTCTTGTATTGTCTTGGCTTTGTGCTTAGGGTCATTGTCCTGTTGGAAGGTGAACCCTAGGCCCAGTCTGAGGACCTGAGCACTTTGGACCAGGTTTTCATTAAGGATATCTATGTATTTTGCTGCATTCAGCTTTCCTTCAACCCTGACCAGTCCCCCAATCCCTGCCGCTGAAAAACACCCCCACAGCATGATGCTACCATCACCATGCTTTACCGTAAATATAGTATTGCACAGGTGATGAGCAATGCCTAGTTTCCTTCAGACATCATGCTTGGAATGAAGGTCAAACAGTTCAATCTTCGTTTCACCAGACCAGAGAATCTTGTTTCTCACAGTCTGAGAGTCCTTTAGGTGCTTTTTTGTGTCTCGCACTGAGGACAGGCTTCCGTCTGGCCACTCTGCCATAAAGCCCAGATCGGTGGAGTGTTGCAGTGATGGTTGTCCTTCTGCAAGTTTCTCCCATCTCCACACATGGTCTCTGGAGCTTAACCAGAGTGACTATCGGATTATTGGTCACCTCTCTTACCAAGTCTCCTCCCCCGATTGCTTAGTTTGGCCAGGCAGCCAGCTCTAGGAAGAGTCCTAGTTGTTCCAAACTTTTTCCATTTAAGAATTATGGAGGCCACTGTGCTCTTGGGAACCTTCAATGCAGCCAGAATTTTTTTTTTTTGTAGCCTTCCTCAGATCTGTGCCTCAACACAATCCTGTCTCTGAGCTCTGCAGGCAGTTCCTTTGACCTTATGGATTAGTTTTTGCTCTGATATGCATTTTCAGCTGTGAGACCTTATATAGACAGGTGTGTGCCTTTTCAAATCACGTCCAATCAATTTAATTTGCCACAGGTGGACTCCAATCAAAGTGTAGAAACATCTAACAGCTGATCCGGAGAAATGGGATGCACCTGAGCTAAATTTCAATTGTCATAGCAAAGGGTCTGAATACTTATGTCAATGTGATATTTCAGCTTTTTCTTTTTAATAAATTTGCAAAGTTATCAAAAATCTGGTTTTTGCTTTGTCATTATGGGGTATGGAGTGTAGATTGATGTAAGAAAAAAATAAGGCTGCAACATAAGATAGGTAAAAAATATGAAGGGGTCTGAATACTTTATGAATGCATATATATATATATATATATATATATATATATATATATATATATATATATATATATATTGTAGAACTTTACAATCAGATTGTATTTGCTAGAATAAGATAAAAAAAAAAAACGAATTAACATGAACTAACAATGAACAATATTTTTGCTGTTAAATAATGCTGTTCATATTTAGGTAATGATACCGTAAATTTATACTGATGTTTACGTATATTAAGTTTAAGTTTAATATTAACTTAATATTAATAACATTAACAGAACAAAATATTTTAAAGCAAAATGAGATTAATGTATTATATAAATAACTTGTTTTTTTGCTTATTGGCTTTTGATCAAACTTTTGATCATCAGGGACCACCAAAAGAATGAAACAAAACAGTGATCTTTTAAAATCCAAATAAAAAAGACATCAGAGGCTCCAAGAGTTCCAGAGTCTTTATAGTTCTATCACAGTGCAGTCTCAGACTGTCAAGAAATAGTCCAGGACAGCCACATAAACACACCCTCACACACACACACACACACACACACCTTCAGAGAGAGATGAGAGAGATGGGAGGCCCTTCATACCTGGATATCTCATGGCTGCACAGGTGTGCTGCAGACAGTTCAGACAGAGGGGTGGTGAGAAGGAGGTAGGGTTGCACGGTAGACTGGTGCTACTGTATCATGATAATAAAGCTTCAAAATACTGGCGGTGCCACAGTATTTTTTAAACAGTAGTACCGTCAATACAGTAGTACCATAAGTTATGTTGGGGTAAAAAATATTATCTTTGCTAAATCCTTCATTTGAATCTATGTCTGCAATAACATTAAAAATATAGTTTTTTCGAGTGGCGTCCCCTTCATGCAGTGCCCAGAGCGCAAAATGTTGTTTAGAATTTGCTCCTTATATGGTATTGTTTATTTTTCAATGAGTTGTTTTCCCATGCTTCAAATACACACGTCTGAATCCCAGTGTGTTAATTTGGAAGGCTGTGTCTCCTAATAGATAATATGGATTTAAGTAAAACTTTGGAGAGTGAGATGCTTTTTACACAACACAATTCACGTAGCGAGATTTGGATTTATTATGGGTTTTGCCTGATGAGACCGGGAAAACCCATCCGCCATGAATGTTGATAGAGATTTCAAGCCAAAGGGGGAAACACCAGCAACCCTATTAAACACCTTTAGACACATCCCACTGCTTCTGCAGAATACACACAGGTTAGTGCCACTTAATTTAACCTAAATGCTTTATCTTAACATTTACAAATGTACAGTTTCTCTGAAAAATCGAACGTTGCACTCGTTTAATTTTTTTCCAAGAACAAATGCATGGTGGTGGTAACTTCGCAAAGTTCACACTTATGATTAGATCACGTCCCTGAGCCTTGTGATCAAACCGGTGTGTGTGTGTAATCTGCACACGCACTGCTGTTTACCAGGAGAGAGGGGCTGAAGCGGTTGTAATAGACTTTTTTCACACTCCGGGTTTTGGAACACAGAAGTAAACGATTGCAGGGTAAACTTTGACAGCGGTGAATGGGAGTGAATGGGAGATCACAGCAAATATTATTTTCACTTACCCATTTGCTCCAAGAGCAAAAGAAAAAGTCACTATTATATCTGAATGACTTCCCAGAAGAAGAAAAAAATAGAGTGCGGTGGATTAAGACTGATGGGAGAAGATGCCAGATTTAGTGTCACTCTCTCAGCAGCTGTAATCGAAACCACCTCGCAGCTGTGGTAATAATTTTATTTTTTTAAACTAATTCCAGGGTAATATAACACAAAGACTAATTTTATAAACTTACACTCAATATTTAAAAAAATAAAATAAAAATAATATAAAAAAGTTTGCTAGATTTACGCTGCTAAATAAGGCAGAAACGCGTCATCAAAGTCTGTGAAAAAGGTCTATAATGAAACAGCCGCTCAGAACAGTCTTTTCAACATTACAATATCTTTATTTTACCAATAATCAAATAATCACAGAAATAATGGAATAAAAGTTTAAAGCCGTTGCTGTTTGAACTGGCTGTTTTGATGCGGCAAAGGTTTTTTTTATTTATTTTTTTTTTACGTCAAACTAAGAATGTATTAGGTAACAAGTTAGTCCATTTAACCCTTCTCCCAATTCTTCTCCCCAATCAGTTATTTTCACCACTTCCGGAGCAACAAGTGGAATGGCTAGTTTCTAAGAACCACCTTTGCTATGAAAAACTGTGTTAAGAATTAACACACTATCGTGTGGTATCATGATACTTTAGCTGGTATAGTATCGTAAGATATGATTATGTTATCATGACAACCCTAGAAGGAGGGTCCACAGAAACAAAGGGAACAAGGATCTCACAACATCATGTTCCCTTACAAGACCAACACACCTAAACAAATCTATTCACATTGAACCAATATTCTCCCCAAAGCTAACCCTGGATTTGAACTAACCTGAATTATCCTAGCACTCTCTAAAAAGTGTACACGAGTCATTTGGTGTGTCGGTGTTGATTCCTGAGAGCACAGAGAGACAGAGAGAGGTTGACCAGAGGTCAGAATGGGGTCACCTGAAGTGCTCTGACCTTAAACCTCTCACATTCAAACATGTGTGCACGGCTGTGCCTTTCCCATGGCTTTTGTCATGCTATCTTTCTCTCTTATATCTACCCTTCAGCCTAAATTACTGACTTGTGTAATACTTTCCCCTTCTCAGAAAATAAAAACTTATTTGAGTTAATTATATTTTATATTATATAGAAATCATAGTTAATTACCAGAGCTGTGAATAATAGCATTTCATCCTGAGGAAAATGAGAGTCGTGAGAGTGAATGTGTGGTGTAACAAAAGAGAGAAATGACTTGACTTATTAACTGATGGCAACAAAAAGTTTAATTTTTCATTTCCATATGGTGTCATCATAGAGAGAGAGAGAGAATGAGAGAGAGAGAGAGAGAGAGAGAGAGAGAGAGAGAAGGTTTGAGATTTTTCTTGCTCCGATAAATTAGTTCAATGATAAACATTCACAACACTCACTCCCCAGTCCACAAAAGACTATTTAAACTAGTGCTTAATATATAAAATTAATTTATAATTATAATTATAATTATAATAATTTTATAATTTTCTTTATTTATCACACATTATACATTTGCACATATACGGTGAAATTCTTCTTTTTTCACATATCCCAGCTAGGCTGGGGTCAGAGTGCAGGGTCAGCCATGATACGGCGCCCCTGGAGCAGATAGGGTTAAGGGCCTTGCTCAAGGGCCCAACAGTGGCATCTTGGCAGTGCTGGGGCTTGAACCCCCGACCTTCTGATCAGTAACCCAGAGCCTTAACCGCTGAGCTACCACTGCAAATAAGGAACTACAGTAAATGCATTTTGAAAAGAAAATAACTATATAGTCAAATGTAAGCACTTTCGAAATCTGCAATTAATTACGTTTATGAAAAATCATACGATTAATCGTGATTAATCACAAATTTCAAAAGTGCTTAAATTTGACTCAATATATTCTTCTTTTCAGAAAACAATATGTAACAATAATGTTTTATTAAGATTGTCCAAACACAGTTTTCCACCGTATAACAATAGAAATGTTCTAATATAGCACCAATTCAAGTAACGTTAAAAATTAAACGTTTTCCAAAGTCAAAATGGGAGGTTGACTAAATGAAAGAACTAGATCCCATAGTTTGCATATTCATTGCGATGGGCATTAAATCTCTTAAACCCTTGTTCTCCACAATAGTAATCGTAGCTATCCACTTTGCTACAGCATTCGTGAAATTGCATTTACATGATTCGCGCCGTTTTGAACTCCACATGAAAAGCGCTTGCAGAGAACACCCTGTTTTTCTTATAGTGCTAGCACAGCGCACGTAAATTATCCTTGTTACAATAATACAAACTGTCCTGTAAGACGCAACATGGTGCCTGGGAGACGTGGATGCTTCACTCCAGTCATGTGACAGTCACAGCGAGTCATGTGAATGCAGCTTTTCACAGGTCCCATCTGGGTTTGTTTTGTACAAAAAGTATGGTCCTTTCTCCATCACTTGATCACTGAATCACTGTTGTGTGTGTTTGTGGTGTGTGCGTCAGTGTAGTGACACTGGTGGCCAGCAAGAAATGTCAGAATCTAATGTCAAATTGGTAAATGCATTAATCGCGGTTAAGAAAAAATAAAGCGTTAAATGTTTTAAATTAATCGCTTGCGTTAACGTGTTAATTTTGACAGCTCTATTTAAAACAAAATGGCAAAAATGTTTATTAACTTCATAACCATGAGCATGTTAACATATGACTGCCTATATTTACATATTATCAAACTATGTTCAGTAATCAGCAATAGAGGTTGACCGATAGTGGATTTTGCCGATACAGGAACTAAGGTGGTTGAAAAGGCTGATAACTGATTAATCATCCAATAGTTTTTAAAATCGATTTACAGAATGTAAACAAATTCAAATTCAAGAGTCCAAAATGAATAAAATCCCAGATGAAATTAAATTTGTGCAAAATCCCAATAATAACTAATAATAAAAAATAAAATAAATAAATGAAGATTTGGTGCATAAAGTGGAAATTTCAACTATAAACAAGAATACACTTACTTATTAAGACTCTTATTTTGAAATGACAGCCACTTGAGTCTGTTACAATGTTCTATATTTAATTATTTACCAAATTAAGCTTTTTATAGCCAACATATATTTCACCAGATGATGTTTTGTATGATTATTCACGATATATGAAGTTGGAGACACAATGTACTGTATGTGCTGATGGGGCACTTTTCCATATAGTCGCATTTTTTTTTGCATGCCCTCGCTACAATTTGGAACACTTGATTGATCTAATCAAAATAAAAACTAAAAAATATGCATTGAAGTGAGGATAAAAATATGAATAAATACTGTCAATGATTAAAGATTCAGATACAGCGAACCCTTAAGAGGTTTCAGTGATTGATTTTATTTCACCTCTAGAGGCTGCTGTTTTTCTGTAGAACCAAGCTGTTCTAACTGAGGAAAAATAATAATAATAATAATATATATATATATTTTTTTAAATCAGCATAGATTTGTGCCAATAACCGATAGTTCCAAAAAGCAACTATTTGCACCGATTAATCGGTAAAACCGATGGTGACAGAATGACATGCCCCTCCCATGGATCACCGTCGGCCCGCCTCTTAAGAGGGCTGTTCAAGAAGAGCTGCCGCCCCACATGCCTCGGAACCTATGAGGGGAGCCGCTGGACCCCACCCACTAGCTCCTGGGCCTTACCCACTCAGTCTGCACTACCCTTCCTGCACACAGCCCCATGCACCATGGGGATGCCAGATTCCCCTTTGTTTTGGACACTTTTCCCTTTGGACACTTTATTCCCCTTTTTCTGTTGTTTTTATTTTAAATCAACGCCTCTCTGTGGCCTGATGCCAAACCCACTGTGTCTGTCTCTTGCTCACCCTGCCAAACAGTCCTGTATATCGCTCTACCTCTAATCAGCAACTTGGCCCATTCTGATGGACAACAGTGTAAACTATCCTATTATAAAGAGGTTTGCCAAGCATAACGGAATATTTAAATATAGAAGTCTTAAAGGCACACTAACATATAGCTTGTCAGAGTGAGGCTGCTGAAAAATGGTCATCAAAAACTAAATTCTGACTGTTTTGATGCAAAACACCTTGACTTAAGTGGACTTCGGTGGGGAAAATGTTTAAAATGTGTGAACATGCTCCCTTAAAATACTCAAGTCACCAACATAGACTATACTGCAACACACACACACACACATATTTCATTATTGCTGTATATTTTTCTATCGCCAGCAACAGAAACCAAATCTAGCTATCTCATCTAGAAGATGCAATATGCCCTGCTTATTGAAACATGCAGGCAGGCAAAATGGGATGACAGAAAATCAAGGGAAGGGGGGTATAAAGAGAGGGAAAGACAGAAAGGAAATTCCCTGTATGCTCTTCCTGTGGTCAAGTCCAAACAGGCAACGCTTCATTGAGGGTGAAGCATGTATAATTTTGTGTGGTTCTGGGGTATCCAAAAACCTGCAGGTAAACCCTCCCTATATCTACCCCCAACAGAACTGCCTAGACATAATATGGCTGGAAATTGTCTCAGAACTGGATTTTTTTGTGCAGTGTTCAGTGGAAGTCATGCTCGGATTTAAAAGCAACATGTGGTTTTAAAAGATCCATGCAAATTGTCCCATACAGAGACACAAACCTTTGTTCTGGTGGACAGCATGAAATTCAAATCAGGCTGGGGTGGATCTTTTTGTTCACATTTGTGTTGCTGTCAAGATGTCAAATATGCTAAATAAAACGACTGGGAAATCACACACCCTAATGTACATTAAACATTGTGTACAGTAAGCAACGGCAAAAATTGTTTTGGTTCACTAATATGTGTACTTCTAAATTCTGTATGTAGTGTAACAGCTGCATGTAAATGAGAACGGAATATGGAATATTGTTTGGGCAACAGTCAAATGGTGGTGTTTACCAACTGAATTGTCTTTGGATGTGTAGGACAGTATAGCAGAATGAAAATATTCACAAATGATAAACTAAAACTTTCTTTCCCCTCTAGTTGAAGGACTATATGTGGTGACATAATATCTAATTCTTATGAGTGACATCTCATCTAGCTCATGCTCTGATCTGTCCCTCCACCAGCAAAATGACTCAAATGCATATAAATACACATGCTAATTAAATCTGATTTTTTAAAGGGGGCATTCATGCCCACTTGGTGGGGTTCCACCCACAGACTACAGCCCAGATCTGCTGCGGAGAGGCTTGTGGTGGCAAAGCCATGATTTAGGTTGTTTTCGTTCTTTTGAAAGTGAGTTGTTCATGCTATCTCAACTCAATAGAAGGCATTTCTTTTTCTTTTCTTTTTTAATGAAGCATGCCATCAGCAACAGCCTCCTCCAGTAAAAGATTTCCCGTTGTGAAATGAGTGCAACTCTGAGAAGGACCTTAATATACACCTACTGCAGCCAAAACTAATGCAGCTGTGATAGGGATGTATTCAGACAACAATAAAACAGGATAGGCACACTGGTTGAGTGAATGATACTGATCCACTGCACATTTGCTGAATAATTTATTTACTTAAAAAATATGTATTTTATTAATAAATTACTTAATAATTACAAAGGGAGAAAGATGCAATAGATCACAACAGTGCCCGTCCATTTTATTCAGCCACATTGGTTCCGAAAGTGTTTTTTTTTTTTTTTTTTTTTATCATTTATTTTTTTCCATAGGGAGTAATACATAAAAGAGTTGAGAGCCATGAACCAAACTATACAGTTCTGAGATGAATCACAACATTACAAACTTCGATTTGAAGTAAAAAGGTATTTGAAAATCGGACAATAAGATAAAGTTTAAAAACAAGACTTTGAACATGTACTGTGAACAGTTTTAATGAGGGAATAAACTACAATTGCATGAAGCAATGAAAATGATGTAATCAAATAAAAATGATGGAAAAATATAAAAAACAATCGATTTTTTAAGTTGTTAATTATTAGCATAGAATCAATATATTGTAAGTATATTGCAAAATATTTATAATTATAGAAATATATAAGTAATTTGAGAGAGTTGGTAGACCAACTCGATTGCAGCATTCACAGTGCGTAATGGGAATGGGCGGTCGCTGCAGAGCTCTTTTGGCGCACTTTTTTGACCACGTTTTTCTGATTGGTGGATCTGTCTTTGCTGGATTATGGGTAGTGTAGTTTTTCACAACAAATGTAACTATCAAACACATTAAAAAAAAAAAATACTTGAAATAATGCAGACTAATGACTTCAACATAAGCATATACCATGCATTAACAACCTCGGAGTTCATGGTAGGTCTGTCTTTGAAGGTTTCTAAGTTATTGTTAAAAATGACTTTGGCTATGGAGAAAATGAATGGGATTTTTACTCCTGGAACCAGACTGTTGCTCTCTGTGTTATCAGGACATGATGATGTCTGGATTGGAACATGCATACCTATGGCTCTTATGTGTTACGAGCATGTGCATATGAGGAAAGCTTCAACAAAAGCTACTCAAAAACAAGGAACACTAAGTAGAAAACAAAGATCACTAGGCAAAAAAACAACTACTAGCAAGTCATTCTTTGCACAAATGCGACAGTTAGCTCATAAAATTAATGTGCAGTAAATTCAGCCAATACTTGTATCATTATAAATTTCGAGCAGTGACATAGCAGCATTGGTATTGATCGTGATCAGAAGAAAGTAAAGGAGAAGGGATGTACCTGTCTGCGTCTCCCTGTCCGGTGGAGGCATTGCGCTGTAAACTTTCCCGTACCATTGCCATGCCATCCGGCAACTGGTTCAACCGCCGTGTATACAGACTTAATCCGCCATCCGTCATGTACCTGACAGAAGAAAGGGAAAGACAGAGAGCATCAACTCTTTGCTTTATATACAGTACACATTAATTGAAAGATGTTAATGTAACACTAAAACAGGAAATTAAGAACACTCAAAAATAATGAAATCATATGTTCACAGAATTAAATTAAGCACTGATAATTTAAAATAATAAACTAATAGCAGCAATGATCCATTTTGATGCAGAAGTCAATTTGAAATACAGACTGTAAATGCTCAAATTCATTGCAGTGCTTATTAAAGGTATAGCTCACCCAAAAATGTACATTCTCTCATCATTAACTCACCCTCAATCCATCCCGGATATGTATGACTTTCTTTCTTCTGCAGAACACAAATGAAGATTTTTAGAAGAATATCTCAGCTCTGTAGGTCCATACAATGCAAGTGAATGGTGATCAGAACTTTGAAGCTCCAATTTGCACATAAAGGCAGCATAAAAGTAATCCATATGACTCCAGTGGTTTAATCCATGTCTTCAGAAGCTATCTAATCGGTTTTGGGTGAGAACAGACCAAAATGTAACTCTTTTATTCACTGTACATCTTGCCATTGCAGTCTCTAGGCACTATCATGATTTCAAGCTCAATTACACTTCCTAGTGCTTGACACATGTGCAGAGCTAGACGGCACTATAAGAAGTGTAATCGAGCTTGAAATAATGATTTCCAAGGAGACTACTGATGTCAAGGTTTATAGTGAAAAAGGAGTTATATTTTTGTTCGTTCTCACCCAAAACTGATTGGATCGCTTCAGAAGACATGGATTAAACCACTGGAGTCTTAAGGATTCCTTTATTTCTGCCTTTATGTGCTTTTTGGAGCTTTAAAGTTTTGGTCACCATTCCCTTGCATCGTATGGAGTATTTGAGGTGAGATACTCTTCTAAAAATCTTCATTTGTGTTCTGCAGAAGAAAAAAAGTCATACACATCTGGGATGGCATGAGGGTAAGTATATAATGAGAGAATTTTCATTTTTGGGAGAACTATCTCCTTAATTTGCAGAACCAAATTTTGTATACTGATGCTTGAAATATTGTTTTAGTAATAAATTAATAATAATGCAAGGAATGAACTCTGTGACTAGGGTCATTAAGGACACTCAGCTCAGTCTTTGATCTTTCTGATTGTTTTTGGGGGCAAGTGGGATGTACAATGAGAAAGATCAGCAGCAGAACTAGAAATGGGTAACTCAGTCTTAACTAGATGAAACCTTCAGCTAATATTGCTCTCATGACATTCACACAATGCCATCCAGTGTTGTTTAGATAAAGGAAAAAAGATCCATCAAGTCTTTAGACAAGACTTCACTAGCCATTGCTGGTGATCATACACACACATGCACACACTTTATTAACAGAATTGATTTCAGGACATCTAAGAATGTCTCAAAAGGTAGGTTTTGTCTGATTTAAAACTTATCTTAGCAAACAATAAACCAATTTGACTTGACTTGTAACTGAACTCATCAGTTTACAAAGTTAGCCTGGTTATCCATGAAAAAAAAAAAAAAAAAACATGTAAAATCAGACACTAACTCACATCAAAAGTATTGTATGAATGTAAAACTAACCATGTTTTTTACTCAATCGCTAATTCCTTTATCCATTGATTCATTCATTCATAGGTGTATTTGATTTAGGCAGGTGAAAGGCCACTCTAAACCGGATACTTGCCCAAATAATTGCCCTGTCAACATATTCCTCACTGTTAGCAGTCAGTCACTCTCCTATTGTTCCCACAGGACAACTGCTATAAAATCTTCTGTCTTCAGTTAAAGCTGAAACAGGCTTATGCAAGGTAAGGCAGGTGTGTGTGTGCATGTGTGTGTGTGTGTGTGTGTGTGAGAGAGAGTCGGTACAGCGCATCTTTTTGTAAATTCCTGTCACATCATATTGAGAACAAGCTGAAAGAATACTGTGGGTTTATAAGCATGAATTTCCTTTAAATACCACCAACTCTCAATTTCTCTCCTCATTGCTGAGATTGTAAGTATTGATGGATATCATAAGGACATCAATATCAAAAGTATAAAAGTTAAGTCAAAGTAAAATGCTGTCTCTATGTGACTTTTACCTTTAAAATCCAGCACAGTATAATTTACATTAATTAAATAACAATTAATTTATTAAAAAGTTGACAATTAAATAATCAACAAAAATATTAGAGGTCCAAAAATATAAGCTTAATTTACTTTATGTACAGTAAACTTTTGTTCTGTTGATTTTGGTGTTAAAAAAAAAAAATTAAATTAAATTGCATTTTAATGAGATTCACCCTCATACACAGTACCATGGGATACCATGATTAGGTGTCTTTAACTACTATGTACTAACATTAAAATACATATAATACAATGTATTTATTGTGTAACTACATGTTGTTCTGAAAATTTTTCTTAAGATTCACATTTTCTGCAACTGAAATTTAAGTACTGGTTTAGGAGGTTAAGGGTTTGGGTAAGGGTTGGTTTAGGGTTAAGTTAAAGGTTGGTTTAGGGTTAGGTTAGGGGTTTTGGGAAAGGGTTGGTTTAGGGTTATAGGTAAGGTTAACAGTATAACTACAGATATAATTAAATGTAGGTACTTTAAATGTAAGTACAATGCAACAAAACATATGTACATAGGTATATTGTATCAAACGCTTAAGTATATAGTAGTAATATATAGTGGGTCTAAATGTTTAAACATTTTGTAAGTGTAGAAGTAATTAAAACCACAATTTATTGCTATTACAAAAAACTGGGTTACGCCGAGCAGTAACCTTTTAAAGCAATAATGGTGATGTAACAAAGCCAGGCTTACAGAACAGCAGACGTACCTTTCACTGTTAAACTTCCATCAGGTTTAGATCCATTCACCAAAACACATGACTGACCACTGAACAGGTAAGATCTTTTGCGATGTCAATGGTTTGAAATCTCCTCTTATATACACTTTCTTAATCTACTATGTGTTTGTGTTAGTGTGTGTATGCGCATGTGTGGTTATGAATATTTTGCATTTGTTTTCTCTATGTTTATGGAATTCAGTCCATGTCTCTCTGCTTCTATCATGTGTGCGTCTGGCTGAAATTTGTGCCAGTATGCTGGACTGTTTAGTGATGAGGGAGGAGGCTAAACCAACCACCCCCTTCCTGAACATACACACACCCTCATGTAAACACAACCCCACATCCGTGAGCAGAACGGACCATGAGAGCCTGGAGGGGTTTTGGGAGAGGGGCAGCACACAAAGAGAAGAGGGGAGTGAGAGAGAGGGAACAGCAAAGAAATTTCAGAGAGGAAAAAGACATCCAACACTAAACTGATGCCATATACAGTATGTAGATTCAATGTTTGAGCTTGACATTTGAGGAGAAGAGAGGATGGCGACAGTTAAAGAACAAAGATGTTACGAAAGGTAGGGAGATAAATTAATTGACACTAAATGCGGAACATTAAAACAAGAATTCTGGAAAATTATATATTACAGAGACACTGAAAAGGACAAAAGAAAAGTGGGCTTTTCAAACGTATTTAATACAGAGGTCTGAGGACAAGGCATATACTCAAAGACTGAGAAAGAAAACTGCCTCTGAATGAATAAAATGTTGTATAGTAGTTCCAAAAACCTGTGCACGACTTCCTTTTAGCTTAAACACATATGAAAAGTGTTTGGCCATTGCAGAATTCTTTGCTTTCTTGCTCATCCTAGTCAAAACCACACATTCATATGCAAGTTGTTAACCTTTTTATTTTTTTGTTTAAGGTTTAATACTTCAGCAATGATAAATTATGAGATTAGTGATTACTATCAATAAAATGACTAGTTATCGTGCAATTGCAGGTTTTTAAATTCACACCTTGGAAACTATTGTGTGTAAACAGTGACTATATGCGTGACCTGACCACTAATATCTTTGTTTGAAGAGGAACACCAAGGCCTTTGCATGTACATTTTGACTTATTGGAGCACACCATTTATTTGTGGACAAACACCGACACAAACACAAAAGGCTGAACAAACTAAAAGCCCTAAATTCCCTTTGCTTGTGTGAGACTATACTACGGTTGAACTTTAAAGAGATAGTCCACCCAAAAATTTAAATTCTCTCATCATTTACTCACCCTTATGCCATCCCAGACGTGTATGACTTTCTTTCTTCTGCAAAACACAAATTAAGATATAGAAATATAATTCTGTTGGTCCATTCAATGCAAGTGAACTGTAGTCAGAACACTGAAACTCCAAAAAGCCCACAGAGGCAGCATAAAAGTAATCCATACGATTCCAGTGATTAAATATATGTATATCTTTAAAAGCGAAATGATAGGTGTGGGTGTGAAACAGATCACTATTTAAGTCCTTTTTTACTCTAAATTTTCCTCCCTGCCCAGTAGATGGCGATATGCTCAAACAATGCAAATAACCAAAAATAAAAGAAGAGAATGTGGAAGTGAAAGTGAAAGTGGAGATTTATAGTAAAAAAGGACTTAAATATTGATTGAAGTCACATTTCACTTGCATTGCTGAGATATTCCTCTAAAAATCTTCATTTGTGTTCAGCAGAAGACGGAAAGTCATACACATCTGAGATGGCATGAGGGTGAGAAAATGATGAGAGAATTTTCATTTTTGGGTGAACTATTCCTTTAACCAATATTCACTACCACAGATGGCACACTTTCTTGTGTTAAATGCATCTTTACTTCACTGGAATGTCAGGGCCTAACATGTGTACCAGCCTACGTACTACATATATATATATATATATGTTAGCCATTTTTTAAGATATACACATTTCAATTTCATAACAAAATGCCAACAAATAAAATTTTGTAATGCTTAACAAAATTAAATTAATAAAACTTTAAATATTTAGGTTTTTTATTTTATTTTACTAATGATTACTCAATTCAATTTGATGGAATTTTGTTTTGAAATTGGAATGTGTATCTCTTTCTTTTTCATTAATGTGGAGACCATATCCATCTCAGCATGATATAGTATGTATGATGTAAAGTCAAAACCCTGTAGCTCCATTGTCAAAGTTCTGACAAGAACACAACAGAGGAAGCAGATCATATTGGGTTAACCTGAATGTTCATACTTAGCCTGGGGCAACATTCATAAATGTTTTACCCATAAGTCTTGCTTCTGTTTGGATTGTGAAAACGTCTGATTGAGACTTCGGAAATCGGATCCAAGAACAGAACCATGAGAGCCTCTTTACGTAAGGGGTCTGGTTTAAACTTGTTAAAGATGTGCTTCATTTTATGAATATCTATACCCCCCCCCCCCCCCCACACCAAACAGCAATCTCACTTCCCCTAACAATACCTAAATGCTAATGACATCATCTATTGTGCAGGGGAGCCTCTGGTTAAAGAGATGTTTATCAAAGCACACAGGAGATTCCTCTCGACCTTTCAGGTATATGACAGGGTTAAGGGTTCCACATTCAGAATGTCACAATTGTGAAAACGAGAAAGAATATGTATGAATGTGCATTCATGTAACAGGATGTTGATGTCTGGATTTTTTTCAGACATTTAAATGGCACATTAATTCTCATTTAAGTAATCATTATTTTGAATCTAGACATGAGGGTTTAAAGCCAGATATAATTGCATCCTGACACCTGGCCTGTTCTCTATAATCTGGTAATGTTAGAAGCGCTAGAACGTTCTGTAGCTCTCAAACCTCACAGGAAGAGTGTGATTGAGGGAAATAAGAACAGAAAGGGTTTAAATTGCACACTATCACAGTCAAGGTATGCAAAGAGCTTGTTTGAGCATGAAGGGAGCGTTAAATCACCGTTACATCGCCCATTCAGTCTGTATACTCAGTACATGGGATATCAAATGCTTGTATTAAATGCTGAAGACCCTTTTATTCATGCCCAAATGGCCCAAGGTGACAGTGTTTATTGTATTTATGCCTTCACCTGCGTCATTAGACATCATAAGTGTATCTCACATACACCTCCGATTTAAAACCTACCCATGAGAACCAACATAACGTTATCAGATTCAGTGTCTGCGAGTAGGTTATTTGATTTGATTAGATTAGATATTAAGAATTATGTAAGGTTTGTACTAATATTTCTTTGTATAGTTAAGTGCTTCAGAGTGCTTGCAATGGAACATGTTTTACCCATTTATAATTTCCAAATTAAAAAGGGTTAACCTGAGAAAAGGTCTAGCATCTTAATGCATAAATATAAAAAACACTATCGCCCTCTAGTGGTTACTCTGCAGTAAAACACAACATATTCCATGTCCACATTCTAAGGTTCATTGGCCTTATTAATTTGAAAACTTGCTGCTTATTACAGTAATAAGAGATGATGATTGCACAGTCATAGTCCTCTGATGTTAAGGTTAGGATTAGGACTAATATAAGGATTAGGACTATGATTGGTTCAGGACCAACAAAAAAACAAAAAATATGTCTCACTTGAGTAAATCAGTGTTTCCCAAATTTTTCTTCCACGGCACACTTTTTACGATTAAAAAATAGCACAAAACACCACTATCCCAAATAACCATCATCAATAGTTTTCCTTTTCAAGATGTTTTCTGTCTGTCTTAGTAGCGTTTACTAATAATGTTTGAAATTCGGGTATGCAAAAAATGCGAGTAACATAGGTACGCTGTACAATGTGGTCACAGGTGACAAAAGCGCTAACTGGGTAATGAAAAACTAACAAATTTGCATCTTTTCCAAATTGTACATTTGTTCTTGCAAATTAATTCAGCAAATAAATTTTTTATGTATTTATTTACCGTATTTTCCGTAAATAAAGTTGCACCTGACTATAAGTCGTGCCGGGTCAAAATCGTGTTGTTGAGAGTTAAAAAAAAAACCAAAACACATATACTCTAAGTCGCATCTCTGTATAAATCACACTGACAGAGATTGGATCCTGCAGGCACTAGGACCTGGGAGCAGCCACCAGACTTCCCTTCAGCGGTCCAGATGTCAAACGCGCTCGGTGAAGTGGAAAATAAACAGCTTTTAGAGTAAAACAATACACCTGTTGTATTCTATTCATTCATCAATGCCAACATTTTTCTTTTTTCGAGAATTTCAGCTTATAATGAGACTTTTTTTAAGACATTTTTTTTTAGACAAAAACATATTAAAATGACTAACTCGGAAATTAAAATCATATAGGTGTATACAAGTAATTGTTTTGTGTGAACTGAAATTTTTTGAATCATTTAAAGCAGAAATTTGTTATTTCTGTGCCAGTAGCCTCACCAAACAGAATTGCAAAAATAAGCATTGTTTTCAAACAGCTTTTCTGAACACTCCCCCCATCTGCCATTGGTCAAGTAAACAAGTACAGGCTGCTCAAAATAAATAGAGCAATTTTTATAGCACCAAAGAGATACGGTGTTTCCAGGTTTCCAGAAAATCAACCTACGAATGGCTTACTTATAGCTGCCTCTGCATAATAAGCTGGGATAGGAGAAAGTATTTTAACATCAAGAAAGCTACACACTTCACCTTTAATAGATTCAGACAAAAAAATAAAAATAAATTAGCATCACATCATTGACCCATTAACAAACAATAAAAACATTTCACACTCACCCGCTGGTCAGCTCATCAGCCCGGGTGTTCTTCGCCAGCACATCTCCATCACTCATGTAGCCGCTCATTTCCAGACCCACGCCTGCCAGCTCCAGATCCTCCACTCTGTCTCCCAGCTCCAGGCCACAGAGGGCGCTGCCACGTGCTGCCAGCTGCTTCCTGAGAGGAGCCTGGTACAGGTATCGGCCCTGGCTGGACGTCACCCCTCCGCTCCGGGACTGGTACCCATTCCCGACCGAGGGTGCGTCTCCCGCTTGTAGACGGGGACTGGACTGGCCCATGCGACTCACCCAGGACAATGGTGCAGACCTAGATGCCATGCTGAGGATGCTGCGACTGCTCGTTTCAGTGGTCACACTGCCATCAAAAGTGGTCTCCAGTGTGCTGAGTGAATGAACATTTAATGCTCAATTAAAGTTTAGTGCATCAACAATGTTAAACAAACAGCTTCAAACGATTACCACATGTCTAGCTTGATAATATTGATGGAATTGTTTTACAGGAAATATAGTAACATGGTTCTTTTTTATGATGGCGGTGGTAATACCAAGTTACCACAGTTTTATTTTAGTATGGTATTTTAGAAGCTGCAGTTGCAATCAAAATTATTCAACCCCCCCAAGACAGTAAGTATTTACAAAGGTAAGCTTTTCTGATGACCCAGAATTTTTAAACTTTTATTTAAAAAGTTTAAAGAGATTATTTCAGGAGATTATTTCACTACACAAGAAAGGTCATGGCTAAAAGTACATTTCCAAGGCACTTCAATTTCCAATAGACAAAGCTGGCAGCACCATTCATACATTTTTTTAAATATGGTACAACAGCAACCTTCTTGGGGTGTGAAAGAAAGCAAAACTTCACCAAGTAAAATGTTGACTTGAATATTCAAGATGGAATGTGGAAAGACCTGTGGAGTCCTGGAAGAAGGTTTTATAGATGTATGATACTAAACTGAAAATGAGTTTTAGACCCATGGGTCAGCAGTATGTCTGGAGTAAGATGACAAGGTGATGACAAGAACGAAACCATCCCCACAGTCAAGCATGGAGGTGGGTCAGTCCTGTTATGGGGGTGTTTTCTGGCTGCAGGAAACGGCTATCCGGACTAAGTGACTGACACCATGGATTCTTTCTGGTATCCGGCCATTTTGGCATGAAAAATGTGATGCCTTCAGTGTGTAAATTAAAGCTAGGTGATCACTGGACTTTCCAGCAAGACAATAACACCAAGGATACATCCAAGTTGTCCAAAATCTGGTTCAGGGATAGGTTGTGGAATGTCCTTAAATGGCACTTTCAGTCCATCATTAAAATCCCATTGCAAACCTTTGTTGGGATTTCAAGGAAGCAGTGGCAGCACAGAAACCAAAGAATGTCAATGAGCTGGAAGCTTTTGCTCATGAGAAATGTGTAAAAATTCTAATAGAGAGGTGTCTGAAGCCTGAAACATTTATTTGCTGTTATTAAGGATAAAGGATGCTCCACAAATGATTGACTTTGGGGGTTGAATATTTTTGACATGACATTTGTGGAGACAATTAGTTATTTTTTATTTTAAAATTTGGGTAAACTGAACTCTTTGTTGGGTAAACTTACTTTGACTCTTTACTTAGGTTTTAGTTGATGTGTTTTAATTCACATCACCAGAATGTATTGCTGGTCAGGGGGGTTGAATAATTTTGATTGCAGCTGTATCTTGGTATTTGCCTCAGATTCAGTTACATTTAATATAGGGCTGGGACTCCTAATATAGTGCTTTAAAATTATGGCATAGTCAAGTAATTCTTTGTTTTGATTGTCCTGACACCTCAGGGAACAAAATGCCTTTTCAAAATGCCTTGTTGGAAATGCACTCTTTTGCCCTAAAATTGAGTTTAAAAGCACTTCACAGTTAATGCAATATGGCATCATAGCAATACAGTCTGAGTCAAATACATGACTACTCAGGAAGAGCAACAATACAGTTCTTAAGAGCAGACAGAAGGAGAAAGTGCTACATCATGAAGTCATTTTCGAACACCATCAGCCATATATGGGGGGTCTGTCATACTCTATTCGTTTTGAAAAACAGAATCATTTACAGTCAGACAACTGTAAAAAAGCTGAGCAAGGAATGGTTACTCATCACTGTCTCAAAAGAGAAAAGAACTGCTAGAAAAAAAATCTGTGTCTTTGGGTTGGAGGGTTAGGGGAAATACGTTTTCTGATTTTTTCAAGCTGAGATCCAGAAGTCGTTTAAATTACCTTAATGCTGCCCTTATGTCCTTTATAAAGCTTGGAAGTGTTGGTTTCCATTGACTTTCATTGTATATATTCACATCAAATGTCCATTAAAATATCTTAGTTTGTGTTCCATTAGAAGAAAGACATACTGTATGTCGTTTGAGAGGGCATAAGGGTGAGTAAATGATGAGAGAATTATCCAACCTAGTCTCATAGTATGGATGTTACTATAACAACATTTTTGCAAACTTCTACGTGCCGAATTCTACATTTCATCGCAGTTTACTAGTGAAATTAACAGAGGCACTACAACAATTCTGTGTTTTATATACTTTCACACAAATCACGAGTACAACAGCTGATTATGACTTCATAAACACTTATTTTTCACACTATTACTCTCACAGAGTTATGTAATGATAACGAAACACTATACATTTTAACGCTTGCTTTATAGACTCACCTACATTTACACACTAATTCCAATGGGTTTAGCATCTTTTAGTAAGACTGTAGTACGAGACCAATTAAGCCCGACATGTGAAACAAAAGTGTCATAGAAGCGACACAAGATGATGTGGTTGCTTCAGAAAATGTGATTTTCATATCTCATTTTGTTTTAGGACACTATCGGTTAGGTTTAGGCGTTGGTTAAGGGTAAGGATGTTTGTTTTGTTCACCTCTCATTTGCTTTTAGGACACTGTTAGTTAGGTTTAGGTTTGAGTTTTAGGGAGATACGTTTTAATCATTAAACCCTCCATTTAATTTTCACCTTAAAAATCTCGTCTGATTACGACACCATTTCTCTCGCTTTTGGTGCCCTCCCCGGACATTTCACTGAGAACTGCAGCCAAACGTGTAATAAGGCACGTCATTTTGTTTTGAAAATAAATTATTTAAAAATAATTATTAAAAATATAGGGTTTTCAATGGTTCTTTGAAGCACCTTCAGGTCTTCAGGTTCAGGTCACTGTGTAAAGGGTTTTTTAAGTTGGCTATATGCTTCTTTGGAGATTGGAGAAGTTCTTGATGTTACAGATTATAGGTTATAGATCGATGTTATGTTATTAGTTTTTCAGATCAGTGTATTGGTTTCAGGGTTCTTTCAAGCCCCAGTTTATAGATGGTTCCTTTGTGAAGCCTGTGGAAGTTCTCATATTGCATCAGGCTGTAAAACCTTTTAGGATCTAATTGAAACATATCACAGTAAATCAGTCTGCATCTCAAGAGATCTAATCAAAAAACACCAGTGACAATTTCCCATTTAGCTTCTAATCGTATTAGCATCTATATCCTCAAACATACTGTATCTCTGTTAACATATGATGTCTTATTCATACGTGCACTACTTTAATCTATTTAATTTGGTTTAACCAATTTCTCCTTTAAAAAGCTCATTTGACATTTAATGTCACATAACATATTTATAAATGTCTACTACACCTATGTGGAAAATGGGGTTTTAAAATTAGATACGATTTTCAGCTACTACCTGTGCGTGATTTGCGTCCCACGCAAACTAGACATGGTCTCTTCCAGATTCTGCCGTAGGTCAGCAATGTTTTTGACAGTCCTCAATCGTCTGGTCTCAGGATCTTCACCTGAATATGATATATCATTATTTATGTCATTTATTTCTGTAAACCGTTCTTGACATCTTTACGTTCAATTGGACAATTTAAGAGTTCATGTAAATTTAAAGAGACAATAAAACAATTTTGGCTTCTTAAAATGTGTCAGTTTCGTGAATTCAAAAGAAAAAGAAAGTTCTAAATAGTCATCAAGGTTATTGTATTTGGACTAATTTGTATGATTTAATTTTTCCCTACTCAATACAATTAATTCCTTTGAGCATTAGGGTTTACAGTGTATTGCATGGAAACAAATCTTTAGAACTTCAATCAACCTCAATCAACAATACCTCAAAATTAGCAACATTCGTTAATACATATAGATCATCATTATGAAAAAAAAAAAAATTGTAAGCTATCAGATTAATAAATTCACCCCTCATTAAATATTGAAAAAGTTACCTGACAGGTCCTCTGTAGAAGTCTGGTTGATCTTATTCAAGCTGCTGGAGTCACTACCAAGACATCCAGAACTCGGGATTGTGCTAACGTTTCCATCTGCCTCACTCTGAGACCTAAAAAAGAGGCATTCAAAATAAAAAATAAAAATAAATAAAAACCTTTCAGTCATGTAGATGAACTTACACATTACACACTTATTCCCTGTGACAGTTTGGCTAGAATTGGTCATGGCCTGACTAACAGAATCCTTTTAGGAAAACAAACACAGGGCAAAGAGTATGTTTCAGAGGAAATACCAGTCAAACTTTTTACAGCTGAGCCGGACGGGGAGTCGTTATACACATGTGAGCATGCATGTTCACTTACTAGGGTGGTTAGCAATGAGTTTTCTAATGCAAATAGTCTCATAATATGAAGCAAATCAATAAGAGACTTAAGACTATAAAATAAGGACACTTCAAAAAATTGTGCTTCCACTTTTCTGAGCAAAACCCACTGCCACACTGCTAGGGTTTTGATATTGGTTGCCAGGCCTTGCTATGCATTTGCTAAGGTGTTCTGATTGGTTTTTAGCATGTTATGTGTTTGCTAGAGAGTTCTGTGTGGTTGCTTTGATGTTTCCAGGAGGTAGCTAGGGTGTACTGACTGGTTGTTTACCAATGTTGGTGTAATCTGATTACAAAGTAATTAGTTTATGTAATATAATTACTTTTATTGTCAAAACATAACATTTGAATTTTTTGTTTTTGTTTTGTTATCAAATTACAGTTACTGACTTTCACTTAAGGGGATAGTTCACCCAAAAATGAAAATTCTCTCATCATTTACTCACCTCACAGCATCCCAGACTTTCTTCTGCAGAACACAAAAGAAGATTTTTAGAAGAATATTTCAGCTCTGTTGATCGCTTCTGAAGTTATGGATTTAACCACTGGAGTTGTATGGATTACTTTTATGCTGCCTTTAAGTGATATTTGGACCTTTAAAGTATTGGTCACCATTCACTTACATTGTGTGGACCTAAGGAGCTGAGATATTCTGCTAAAAATCTTAATTTGAAAAGTCACATACACATCTGGGATGGCATGAGGGTGAGTAAATGATGAGAGAATTGTCATTTTTGGGTGAACTATTCTTTTAAGTTTATTGCTATTAAGTACATAACATATTTCTCAAATAATATTATTTATGCAGAATAAATGTTAAACATATGTATGTCTGCATTTCTATGACAGCTCAAGAGTCACTAACAAGTCACTGTAAGGGAGAAACATGATGTTGAGCGTATGACTGGTCATCCACCAGGTGAAAATCATAAGTCTGATCATTTAAAAAAGTAATAGCCCCTCTTCAATAATCCATACAATTTGAGATATCATTCACGTGCCAAGTTATGAAAATGCCTGTAACCCTAAAGCCCAAAGTATACTTTGGTTTTGACACAAACGCTTAGCGTCTACATACAGTCAGACTGTAGCCTTTCAAATATACTTAATTTGACTGTGTGCGCATTCACGGGCATTTGGCGCATGTACACTATGACTGCTATGAGATACTGAACTATTCATGAATTTAGACACATAAAGATGTCTTTATACTCCTTCAGACTCAAGTAATACAAATGCAGGTTTGCCCAGACCTCCTCACACATGCACTCTTGACGTGAACATCCACTGTTTTTGTTTCTACCTTCGTCTCTTAATGTTCAACAGCGATTACATCTTCTTCTAGCTCTACTTCGTGACAGCAAAGGCTCAATTGTGATTGCTGCCCCCTTGTGGACCCACTAATTAGTGCAGATAATTATAGGCACATGTGCATTCTGCATGTTCAGAGTAAGTGTGGTAAGAAAAATCGGGGAGCATACGTTCAGTGCACAAGCACTCTGCTGATGACGAAATTTGCATCACACGTCCTGTACACATACTGTAACGTTTTCCAGACTCTTAGTTTGGGTTGTTTTATATGCTGGGGTGCCAGAAAGGATTTCTGTCATTAGTTTAAGTTTGAGGTCATTGTTTAAGTCTCAAAGTAAAGAAAACATACAAAGATCTTGTGTCTTACACAAAACCCATAACTTAATGAGATGAGGATGTTACACACCAGTAATCAATGCAATAATACCAATAATAACCACTCTTAAATAAAAAGAAAAAAGAACATTAAACACAACAGGACTCAGATAAGGATTTGCATTCAAATCTGTATATTCAAAATTCAGCAAATTCAAGTGTCTCAAATTTGACTTTTGGTTAGAGAGGAAAGAAGAAAGAAAAAAGAAAAATTTTAGTCAGGACTCTTTGTTTAATAGTCTGGTACACATTTTCCGGGACTTCTTAGGCATTGGTATATACAGGGATGGAGGCTCCCACTCCGTCAATCCAGTTCAGGTTTTGGAATTATACACTCGCATTACTGTTTTCCCTGCAGTGTCTCAACGACTGTAAGCTAGTCACATAATGACGAGGATACTTTCCTTTGCTTAATCCAGGATGCGCGATCACAGTATAATGCTGATGGTAAGCACTCTTGCCATGGATAAAACAATAAATGGCCACGGCAGTCTTCAAGAGGAGCTCTGCGAGGTACACTCAATGCCACCTGACAGCCGCCGCCATCTTGCCGTGGGTGACGCACGTCAATCAGATAAAGGTAACTAGGGGCTGGACTAAAAACGTCACAATCTTGATTCGGGCCATATAGAACGATGACTGTAGATCCATTGAATATTGACATTTCTTTGATATTTATGGATAATGATCACAGATTCATTTCCCAGATGAATGATGACTGATAAATGCAAGACAGATGAACAATTAATTGAAATTAATTTATTTATTTCATCATGACATCGTCAAAATACGCTATAGTGTTCGCATCTGACCGAAGTATACTTTGGGCTTAAGTATGAGCCATAGTAGTAGTGATGCTTGCCTTGAAAACAGCACTAAATATTTATCTCAAATGATTCAAAAGTTAACAATCAAAACCTGGTCTCAGTAAGACCAGTAAGTATTAGAAAGTTTCAGTAAGTCTTACCTGTACATAAAGGGTGCAACGGTGGCTGTATTAGGATGGCTGTATTGCTGCTGGGGCTGAGGGAGCTGCACACTGACTGTGTTGCTGGCTGTCGATTGTGTACTGCTTCCGTTGGCCACTGGGGCGGCGCTGTGTGTTTGATGTGCTTTGCCCTCAGTGGAAGCCAGGCTAGAAGAGGATGAGGAATTTCGCCTGTCCCTGTGAAGTCCCAGACCTCCTCCAAGACGCATACTGCGTGGCCTCTCATTGTCTTTACCACCGTGGGGCAACGCTGAGCTTTTCACTGCTCCGTTTCCTGTGGTTTTACTTCCTGGTTTTGGGATACCGCTTTGCACAGGGGCAGAGCCATCTTTCTTGGTACCGCCTGCTTTGCTACCTTTGGGTATCAGGCTTGCGATTTTAGAGGTTTTCCTGGGCTCTGCCTCAGAAGAAGCAACGCCACTTGAAGCAATGACTTCTTCATTAACTTCCTCTGTTTTTTCCGAGGCAAGGACATGCTTCAACCCCTCTTTTCCATTTTTATCTTTCTCCTTAGCTCGTTCTTTTTCTTTTTCCTTTTCTTTATCCACTGCCTTAGTTGAGCCTTTCTTCGCTGTGAGCGCCCGACTAAAGGTCCGTTGTGCAATGCCCTTCAAAGCAATCTTTGGGCTGCTGGTTGTCATCGTGACAGCACTCGAGCCGGGTCTGACGTTTCCATCAATTTCCTCCAGAGGTTCTTTATTCGAACCAGCTTCTACTCTTTCCAAAACCAAACCGGCATCTTTCCCTCCTGCCGTTGGTGTAATAGCACCCTCTGTTTGCGTGGAAGACTTGGAGCTTCCTTTGCTGTTGAAAAGTTTGAGTTTCTCCAACATGGACTTCTGAGGCAGAGCTTTAGGGGGCGGTTCTGCAGGCACAGGCTGCTTGGCTTGAACATCTGCCTTGATGGAGGTAGTGGTGGGTTTGGCGCTCTGAGATTTGCTTCTCCAAGGTTTGCTACTAGAGTTGGGCTGGGGGATGGCTGACGATGAGGATGGTAAAGCCACAGTGCTGGTGCTAACAGAGGTGCAGGTGGTCACAAGGGGTGACGGAGCGTGCTCAGTCAAGCCTTTAGGATGTGAGGTGACACTCTCGGATGATTCTGGAAGGAAATGACAAAATAGGTGGTGTTGAAACACAACAGAAGTGAAATATTAAAAGATAAAAGATGGGCAGAAATGGAAACTGAAGATCCTGAAAGGGATGTAACACAAATATTAACCCTCCTATGGTCTTCGATCATTTTTTACCAGAATCACTTTCGCTGATTTAAAAAAAAAAAAAAAACAAGTCTTGCGGTACAAGACTTGGTGACTTTTCCTCCACTTGCCATCTGAACATAAAAAAATAAATAAATAAATAAACACCTTCTGTCTTCGTGGTCAAAATTGATCGACCATTGAAAATTAATGGGAAAGACCATAACACAGAGCAATTTATTTTTTTTGTCAAATACAATCAATAAATTAGCCACAATGCAGGCAAAAACACAGCAAAATTAAAGGGTAAGACTATAAAACATCCAGAGTGCAAAAAATATACACCCAATCACACACACAAAAATGAACTGGTGAGATTATAACACAGAGCATTTTTTTTTATTTTTCAAATAAAACTATACAAAACAATACTAAACACACACACTCAGAAATTAAATAATCCATTTTAAAATGCTACACTTTGACAGAAATATAGTTAATAGTAGTGACTAAATATAAATTTACAAATGCATAACTTATGATAAATTATAAAATTGGGTTAAAAACAAGTGATCAGACAACACAGTAGGTGGCTGCATAGAACACTGCAGCCATCTACTGGATATTATTGTCACAACATGATTTTCAAGTCATGTTATTTATATTTTGTTCACCAGATGGCAGCAATCTGCCTCCAATATATGCCACATTCAAAAATTTTCCTCATGTTTCAACTTATAGAAGTGTAAGTTTTCATTGTACAAATGTTTCATAAGTTTGCTTATTTGCATATGCAAATGACTGATAAAACTGAGACATGTAAATAAGATAAAATTTGTATAAAATCCCAAAATAAGCACATCATTTTATTGTTATTACTTCAGGGAAGAAGTAATGGTATCATTACCATCATGAAAAAACAAACAAAAAAAAAACCCAAAGTTTTACCTTTGCCATTTCCGGTCAAAAATGACCAGGAGGACCAAAGGCAGGGCTTATTTATGAAGACCATAGTAGGGTTAAAACAAATTGAATCAAATGCTGAGAAAAACAAGAAGAGAGGCAAGGAAAGGATGGATTTTAACCAGGGATGTGTATTCACACTGTTCTCCCAGCCCATAAAAGGTTAGTTACTCCTGAGCCAGTGTCACTGTAATGTGCACAGCCCAGCTGAGATCCACTCTAAACTGTTTACACTTAAACAGTAAGCATGATTTTAATGTCCATTCAAGACAATCCAGCCCAAATTTAGCTACGGTACTATCTGACAAACACAGTCAAAACTTAAAAAGCTTTCCAACTTTGAATACTTGACAAATAAACTGTGGAAGATAAGCATGCAAAACCATAATAATTAGTGAATCAAAGTCGAGTATTACCCAGTGGTAATATGACGTGGCCATTGACAAAATAAACAAAAATAAACAATCGTGCAATCTGACACAGCATTTTTGGCCAATGAATTAAAAAAAATACAAGCTTTCAGAATGAAATTAGCTTATAGCTCACCCAAAGGAAATACTCAACTGTTTCCAAAAAGAAAATCATACAAGTCAAATTTATCTCAGAATCATTCACCTGGCTGGTCCATTTGTTAAAGTGCGCAAGTTTCATGGTCAGTGTGGCCTGTAGTGTCTCAGCAGCTAAGTGCACTCTCAGAAGTTAGTCTCCAAATAAAACTGTGACAGCAAACAGTGTTGAGTTCTCGCACAGAAACCCACCATCCCTCTCTCTCTAGCCCTCATTTAAACATCTCTCTCTCTGTCTCTCTACACGTCCAGATCTCCCACTCTCACACTCCCTCTCAGTCTCTCTCTCCCTCTCCTTATTGTGCCTCTATAGATCTTGCTCTCTCTATTTTGTCAGTGTGCTGGTGGTCCAGACCAAAAAACATCTAAAGTGCCAGAGAAAAAAAAAAAAAAATATATATATATATATATATATATATATATATATATATATATATATATATATATATATATATATATATATAGTTGAGTATATACTGTACCAACATTACTCAATTCATATAGTATGAGACTTTGCGGTTAAGCTATATGAAGCTATAAATGTATAATTACACTGAATGAATCGCCAGAGCTCCTAATGTTCATTATTTATCATTTTAAAAAACAATGCAAAATAAGAAAAATGGTCTACTGTTTATTAAGCTTTGGAATAAAATATGTATGAACTTTGTTAATACTGTCAACCATTCTGTGAAAGAACTTTTCATATCACTGCTGGAAATCGTGATCTATTCATGATCTGACGTGGGGAAAAACAGTGTTCTCCTCTCATTCAGTTTGGCATTTAATGAGCAGAGCAGAAATAAAGTAGCAATTAGGAAGTGATTAAAGTCCAATTAGCCATGCCAGCTGGAGAGAACTGGGTCAGACCGCTAATGACTTCCAATAGGAAGAGTGAGGAAAGAGGGGGCAGAGGAGAGGGCAGGTCATAAAGAAAAAAATACCTGGCTTAGTTATAGAGATTAAAGTTGGGAGAGAGCTGATACAACTAGATTTTTACATTTTCTTTAGAGGCGGTGCAACCATGATGCTAGGGTGCTGGGGGTGGTTGCAAGGGAATTGCTATGTGGTTGCTATGGTGTTCTGAGCATTTTTGTCTGTTTTTATTATTATTGTTATTATTTATTTATTTATTTGCATATTGCTATGCATTTGTTAGGATGTTCTAGATGGTTTCTACATTTCAAAAGAGTCCACTCCCAATTTCTATGATATTCGGGTCCCTAGATTTGGCTCGGTTCCCTAGTTTAATGTAAGTCTATGTAACATTTTCACTTAGAAAAGCAATAGCAAACCTCTCTTTTGAGGTGTCATTAATGTCTGCAGTGCAAACAGTGCAGGATGAGTTGTAAATGCTGAAGTAATACTAGGCTTAGGGTTTAAGAACAAATCTCTAACCCTAAGTATGAGCAATATAAATATAGTTGCTAGTCTTTTCTGTAGTTATCTTCCTCAAACAAACAATACTACGATAAACTGCAGACACCCATTACCGTGCATCATTCACACAACAAAAATGTTTCCAAGTGATCAGGAACCTCTAGAGCAACTTTCAGCCCTCAGGGTTTGTGGCCCTTACAGTTCCTCTTTAAGCCCATATTTAAGTGATTAAATCTCCACAGCACAATAATAGCTATCATTAGCCTCAAATGACCACCCTAGGAGAACCAACTATTATAGGGTTTATGCCATGTTTCATTTCGTACCTTGTCACTTAACTTCATTTCCGTTTTAAGTAATTTTTCATTGAATACATTTTGAATACTTTCAATCTACTAGGAATGTAGTTTATTTGCTGCCTTTGTCAAGAGTTCAGCCACTTCTGTTGATTGTGTTTTGTTGTCTTTGTGGCTGAGCTCTGACCCTCTTGTTTAGTGTCTTGTCTAGTCCATGTGAGAGTGCATGGCTCGTCCTTTTGGCGCTGTCACGCATTCTCTTGTCTAGTTGGTTACTGGCATGAGTGCATTGCTCTTATGTCATTCTTGCGGCATGCACTCCTGTCAAATGTTTTGTGTTTATCTCTCGCGACCCCGGGTGCGCTTTGCGTTGTGCTCGCTTTGTGCTGCGCGTCCGGGTCGCGATCTGTTGTCATGATGTGCTGGGGTTCGGCCGCTTCATTCTTGGTGCCTGCTTATTTGTGGCTGAACCCTCGCATAAATGTCCCATCTTGTCTGTCGTTTGGCATGAGTGCATGTTGCCTTTGTCTCTGGTGAAATGTGCTCATTTTATTCGGGTGTTGTGTCTGTGAGAGCGTGTTGCTTAGTTTCTGTATTGCCACGGGTCTCTTAGTCTTGCATCACATCCCCGCCTACTTATCTCATCATTATTAGTTTATTGGTTTCACCTGTCACTCATTTACCTGTTTGATTTCTCTCCTTTTATTAGCTCCTTGTGTTTGCTGTCCTGGGCTGGATTGTTTCATTCATTGGTTGGTTTCCTTCCATGTCAGTTCTGTTCTAAACGTATTTATATCAGTTGGTTTTGTTTGAGTTCTTTTCTCCCTTGAGAGAGTTTGTGTTATGTTTTGTTTTCTATTTTAAATAAAAGCTCATTGATGCCATCTGCACTTGGGTCCTTCCTTAAAACACCCCATTCCATGACAGCCTTAAAAGTCTTAAAGGAATAGTTCACCTAAAAATGAAAATACTCTCATTATTTATTTCTGTTCAGCACAGTGAATAATTACAATAGCGAATGTTTCGTCCAGAGGCAGTTAAAGTGATAGTTCACCCAAAAATGAACATTCTCTCATCCTTTACTTACCCTCATGTCATCCCAGATGTGTATGATTTTCTATATTCTGCAGAACACAAACAATGATTTTTAAAAAATATCTCAGCTCTGTATGTCCATACAATGCAAATTAATGGTGACCATGACTTTGAAGCTCCAAAAAGCACATAAAGGCAGCATAAAAAGTAATCTACAAGTTTCCACTGGTTAAATCCAAGTCCTTTTTTACTATAAATTCTCCTCCATGCCCAGTAGGCGGCGATAA
Organism: Myxocyprinus asiaticus; assembly: GCF_019703515.2. Classification (NCBI taxonomy): domain Eukaryota; kingdom Metazoa; phylum Chordata; class Actinopteri; order Cypriniformes; family Catostomidae; genus Myxocyprinus; species Myxocyprinus asiaticus. The sequence goes on along the minus strand of NC_059344.1, from coordinate 14,835,957 downwards.
GCAGAAATGAAATGTGAACTGCCAAAAACAAAAGAAGAAGAATGTATAAGTGAAAGTGGACATTTATAGTAAAAAAGGACTTAAATATTGATGTTTCACACCCACACCAATTATATCACTTCTGAAGACATGTATTTAATCACTGGAGTCGTATGGATTACTTTTATGCAGCCTTTATATGCTTTTTGGAGATTCAAATTTCTGGCCACCATTCACTTGCATTGGATGGACTAACAGAGCTGAGATATTCTTCAAAAAAATCTTCATTTGTGTTCAGCAGAAGAAAGAAAGTCATACACATCTGGGATGCCACGAGGGTGAGTAAATTATGAGACCATTTTCATTTTTGGGTGAACTATCCCTTTAAGTAAAATCAAAGTGGTGCCAAAATTACAACTGTAACTTTTTACAACAGTGATAAGTTCATTGCGTTCATCTGACAACTTTGATTTTTACTTATTGATGAAAACATTTGACTTATTGAGTAAACAAATCACAAAAAATATTACAACAAGCTATAGAGATGCTGTTATTACATAATGAAAATATTATTTGCAGTCAGTGTAATACCCAATAGCATCCAGTACCATGTAAAACATGCTTAATTGATACAGTTGAAGTGTTTCATTTCTTCCATGTTCAAATATTGTACATTCTTCTATTCCACTATTGGTAAGCCATTCTTAGGTTGATTCCCTCGAAAAGTGTAAATACTGTGGCTCTGTGCGCTACGTTTGAGCATCTCTACCAGCAGATTCCTCACAGTCATTATTTTTGCCATTCCGTTTGTGACACTAGTGCATACATGTTACAAACTTCACTGTAAACATTCTTCATTTTGAGCTGTCGACCTCTTTCCACCCTCCCTCTCTGTTGCTCTGCCCTCTCAGCTCATGTCATCTCAAATGAGGCTTATATGTGCTTTAAAATCCACAACAGAATCAATATGATGGCACACACACAGAACAGTTCAATTCTAGAGCTTGTCAAATGCTTGAACTCCTTCAAAATACACTCGCACAAATCCTCTGTTCTGTGATCATACGCCCTGGTCACTTTCTCACTCAGCTCAGCATTTGGGTCACATACACAGAATAACAGAGCTAAATGCATTATGGCAGAATCAGTCGGCTGACACCATTTACTTCACAAAATTTTACCATCACAAGACCAAACATCTGAACTCTTCAACCGCACACATGCCACACATTACAGCTGGAATATACAGTACAGAGGCCACACTTAAAAATGCATGAATGGCATTGTATTAGATGATAAAATATCAAACCAAAAAGCATTTCTTCTAGAGAAAGATAGCACAAGCACACTGTAAACCATCAGGTTTGAAATGATAAAACAACAGGTACAGTTTTTAAAATGAAGACAAAAAGTATTGTGACACTTTGTGGTTGTCAAATGTTAGAGGAATATGTCCATAGTTAATGTAATAAACTACAACTTTGATTACTCTGCAAGGACACCTATGTAATCTTGAGTGAAACTGACTTCTTACATCCACTAAAGTTCACCCCAACATGAAATATGATAGGTGTGGTTGAGAAACAGATCATTCCTTTTTACTATAAATCTCCACTTTCACTTTCACATTCTTCTTCTTTAGTTTTTCCCCACCTACTGGTCAGGGCTGGTCAAAGGTGGAGAATTGTTGTAGTCACCATACACTTGCATTATATGGACCTACAGAGCTGAGATATTCTTCTAAAAATCTTTGCGTTCTGCAGAAGAAAGAAACTCACACACATCTGGAATGGCATGAGGGTGAGTAAATGACGAGAGAATTTTCATTTTTGGGTGAACTATTCCTTAATTCTGTCATCATTTACTCCCCCTAATGTCATTCTAAACCCATAAAACTTTCCGACTTAGCTGTTAAATCTCATTTGCGCATTGCAAATTCAATCTTAGCGTATCAAAACGTGTCACACCAAGTTTGACGTAAATTACACCAAACAACACTGGTTTCGATTTGAGAGCTACGGTGGAGGGGAAGATTTTCAGTTCCTAACAACTGTCAATGGTCTGTTTAATAAACTGTTCATTCATAGCTGTTGTATGACTTTAGAAGACTTGTGTCAGGGTTTGTGCAGGGAAGAGACGAGAGAGTGAGGATCCAAATGCAGAACTTTAATTTGAACAAAAGAAGAGGATATAACAAAGAAGGTAATATACAAACAGGAAGGTAAAACAAACTCTATAGCCGTATGCTGGTTACACACTAACACAGAAACAAGAACGACAAAGGAACAGAGAAACTGAGGATATATATATATATATATATATATACACTACCGGTCAAAAGTTTTGAAACACTTGACTGAAATGTTTCTCATGATCTTAAAAACCTTTTGATCTGAAGGCGTATGTTTAAATGTTTGAAAATAGTTTTGTATACAAAAATATAATTGTGCCACCATATTAATTTATTTCATAATAAAACTAAAATTTAATTTAAAAAAAAGTTTTTGAAATTGATGACTTGGACCAAATAATAAAGAAAAGCATCCAATAAGTGCCCAACATAGATGGTAACTACTTCAGTACTGTTTAAAAATCATCCCAGGGTGATACCTCAAGTAGTTGGTTGAGAAAATGTCAAGAGTACATGTCTGCAAATTCTAGTCAAAGGGTGACTACTTTGAAGATGCTAAAATATAACACAGTTTTGATTTATTTTGGATTTTGTTTAGTCACAACATAATTCCCATATTTCCATTTCTATTATTCCATAGTTTTGATGACTTTACTATTATTCTAAAATGTGAAGAATAAAAATGATAATAAAGAATGAGTAAGTGTTTCAAAACTTTTGACCAGTAGTGTATATATATATATCACCGATCAGCCACAACATTAAAACCACCTGCCTAATATTAGGTCCCCCTTGTGCCACCAAAACAGCGCCTACCCGCATCTCAGAATAGCATTCTGAGATGATATTCTTCTCACCACAATTGTACAGAGTGGTTATCTGAGTTACCGTAGACTTTGCCAGTTCGAACCAGTCTGGCCATTCTCCGTTGACCTCTCTCATCAACAAGGCATTTCCATCCACAGAACTGCCGCTCACTGGATGTTTTTTGTTTTCGGCACCATTCATTCTAGAGACTGTTGTGTGAAAATCCAAGGATATCAGCAGTTACAGAAATACTCAAACCAGCCCATCTTACACCAAAATTATTTTTGTGTTCCACGGATGAAAGTCATATGGGTTTGAAATAACGTCAGGGGAAATTATTGAACAATTCCTTTAAACTCTAAAAGTTCCTCCATATAAATACAGAGAAACAGAACAGATTGCTGTCATGCTGGAATTTGAAGTCATGACGCTGTGAAAATCTGAAAGACAGCCCTTTCTCTTTCTCTCTCTCTCCCTTTTTTCTCTCTCTTTCATCTTAGCCACATTCTCAGGGCCAAAACGCACTAATTGGAGCTCAATTAATGCAGAAGCTTTCCACGCTTCATTTACTCCACTCTCAGAGCCAGTACCACACATACACAAACACACATCCTTTCACAACATCTTTCAAACAGCTAGAGTTGGTGTGACTTGCTAACCTCAGTGTCATTATAAGCAGTTATTTCCAGCACTGACTGCAACATTAACTACTCCAAACTTAGCATAGCTCCGTCACAGAGCACACTGAGCAGAAAGGTCACAGAAATGCGGTTGACATGTATCAGCACGGTGACCACTTACTTAAAGGTGCAGACATCCAGTAAAAGACCTACTATCACATGCACAAATGAATTTAGGCTAAAGTGTACATAAACCCCATAACATAGGCTTTAATTAGAGGGGACTGCTCCACTTTGGCCAAGCAGACACTGTTTAAAATATAAGTTACAAAATATATAAAATTTGGATGACAAACCTAATATAACTTATTCATACTTATCACAAACTTTGGCCGTCATGGCTAATACAAGAGACACAATTCTCTTCCAGTACATCTAGATGCCTGGATTATCATTTTTACTATCTGATTTTTCTTTAATAATTTCATGGAAACCCACTGACAAGGGTTGCTGCTAATTTTTTGAATCAATAAAATACAGATTATTGACTCATTTTGCCAAGAGATGATAAAATCTCATATGGATCAAGTGCAACTCAAATAAATAAATCTAAAATGTGTGCAAAGCAGTCTGAGGGTCATTCCGTACTACATTTTGAAAAAATGTTTTAATGAAAGTTAAAACATTTGCTTTTGTTTTAAGCATAAGAAAGAAAACCGCATGGGTTCGTAACATTGTGAGTGTGAGTAAATTATGAATTATGAAACAATATCGATAATAGTTGGGTGAACTTCAGTATTCCTTAAAAGGGTCATGACATGCCTTTTTTAATATTTTAATACTTATAATAGTTAACTTATAATATTTATAAAGTTTAGCACATTGTGACATCACAATGTGGAGGAAGTAGATAATGAGTCATTTTGGCAGCTTGGTTTCAACAAATGCTCTTTTCGCAGTGAGGTGGAAGTTTTGAGTTCTGAAACTTACAGTATATTTTTATAGTACAATGAACTCTTGCGAAATTTGAATCCTCATGTCATGACCCCTTTAAGGCTCTGAAATTGGCTGTACCTTTGGCCTGAGCTGCTGCAGGTTTGGCTTTATCGCTGAACACCTGACTCCGGCGGTTCCCTGCTGAACTGATGGACCCTCGAGGGGAATTCTCACTGCCCACAGTGGAAACCCTCGAGGTGGGGCCAGGTAATCTGCCAGGGTGAGAGAGAATATATTAACACAGCAACACAATGAACTAGTCAAGTTACCTCCAGGTCTTTAAAATAATCTTCTGGAACCCCATTTAGCTACTGTTTATGAAAACATGAAAGGCTTTTTTCAAGAAATAATTCAGTGAGAGGGCCTCTTGCTCTTGATAAGCTTTATTCAATTCATTCCCAGTTAATAACCTAAGATGGAAAGCATCTTGAAATCTCTTAATTGGTCTGGTGTGCTTTTTCATTTACGTGTAGTGACAGAGCATCTCCTATCGGTGACCCTTGTTCAGACTCGTTGTAGGACCATGTGGCCAAGAGGAGGAACAGTGTGTGAAAATGACACTGGTGCTTATCGGACCGCCTCACAACTGCCAAAAATCCATCCCTACTCAACAAAAACAGCTTAAACCCGCCAAAGCTTGTTCACTGGTCTCTAAGCCTGGTTAGGCTGGTCCAATTTGCATGTTTAAACCAGCTGAACACTAGCGTAGCCAGGCTGGGAGACCAGCTAGACCAGCTTAAACCAGCTTAGACCAGCAAACTAGCTTATTCAGCAGGGATGACAATTCACTTGAGGTGCAGAGATGGTGCAACATAGCCATACTGCTGTTTAACCAACTGTTACTGCTATTGCCAAATAGCTAATTATGTAGTATTCAAGTTAACAAAGCAGTGCAAGTCAAACTGGAGAGGTGTGAGAGTGTGAGACATGGCCGTGAGCCTTATGGGGTTTCGGTAATGAACCAAAGATGAGGTGACAAGGAGTGACAGCTTATAGCACAACTGCTTGTGCACCTGAACAATTCAAGAACAAATTACTCTGAATCAACAACGTATTTATTTCCCCAAAATGTGGTAAAAGACCACAACAAAAATAATTAGATTAAACTGTCTGTGGTTGAAGGTTCACAACAAGAGCTTTGATTATTGCCACCCATGAGCGTCAACAGTTAGCATTGCAGCTAAATATTTTCTCCTCCTCCTGAAAAAACTTATCTTAAACCAGCTGGTATTAGATGACCACCAAGCTGGTTTCCAGTGGTCAGGCTGGACTAGTTTGATAGACCAGCTGAAAACTAGCTTGGCCAGGCTAAAGCAGCCAAGACCAACAAAAAAAAACCATTTTAGGTGAATTCTGGAATTTTTTACTTTTTATTTTTTTTAAGCAGGGTTTTAAGATACAGAGTGACTATTTGCACTAGGTGTAAATAGCACCTGCCACACAGCATGACTATTTGTACTCCAATAGTCTGGTGGAAACAGAAATTGATGACAAACTGTGCCCCAATTGTCACTGCAGTGGCGTGGGGTGTAACGACGGAGTGGATGTGCTTTTCTCTTGCGGATGACCCGGGTTCGATAGCAATATTGTAGTAACCATGTTTTTGGTTGAAGCCATAGTTTTAATGCAATTTACCATGGTGTTACTAATATGGTCTTAATATAGTAACCATGTTTAATTGTGTGGTTACTATGATTTTACTACAAAATACCATGGTGAAACTATGGTTACTGTATTAAAACCACGATTCATTTTTGTAAGGAAAGGTTAGGGTTAGGTTTAGGGGTAGGTTTTGGTGTAGGGTGTCTGTGGGACTCTAAATAAACACAATAAACAAGCTGCAGTGAGGGCCCTATACTGTATGTTAGGTTTTATATTTAATTAGGGGTGCAAATAGTAACAGCATTTGTGGCATAATGTTGATAATCAAAAACATTATTTCAACTCGTCCCTCCTTTTCTTGAAAAAAAAGAAGCAGCACAAATTAAAGTAACAGTGAGGCACTTACAATGGAAGTGAATGGGGCCAATTTTGGAGCGTTTAATTGCAGATATGTGAAGCTTATAATTTTATAAAAGCACTTACATTTATTCTTCTGTTAAAACTTCTGTTAGAAATGTATTAGTTGAGTTGTAAAGTCATTTAAATTGTCCTTTTTACAGTCGTTTTAGGGTTTTATGGGTTATGGTGTTTCGTTGTCATGGCAACGAAGTAGTAAAATTGGATATAAGTTCACACAGAAAAGGTTAGTAAGCAATTTTATCATGCTAAAATCATCTTAACACACATATTGTTAATGCCTTGTAGCCATACTTTTGAAACAGTGATTATTTTTACGTTTACATATTGGTCCCATTAACTTCCATTGTAAGTGCATTACTGTATCCCTGACTTTTGCTTTTTTTTAAAGAAATAAGTCAAAATAAATTTTTGTGTTAATTAATATTTTGCCACAAATCCTGTCAATTGAGCTTAACTTGTATTGAACTTGGAATATAATACTGTATATACTCGCTGTCTCAAATAATTATTTCACCTAAGAGCCGTCGTCAGGGGGGACAACCAGGGGCCACCGGTAAAACTGTGTCCCAGCCCTCTGAATTTAAGCAGCAATCCAGTTTCACCTTTTAAATTTATATAAAAATGCAGTGATCGAAATAGAAAGGAGTTGTGCCGTTATCTGCAATATTGGATATTTTACATTCTTAATCCTATACAGATTGGTCCAGAACCCATTCTAAACTAAATATTTCAAAACAGATTGCCAGATATTGACATAAGAAAATATGCGGTAGACTGCCTTCATCTTTATTTGTGATAGGGATTATAATGTGACATTTCTCCACCAGTTCTAGCCTTGAAGCCATGATGATTGACAGGCAAATAGACTAATCTCACCTAAAAATCAAGTCTAGCTTAATGTCATCTCACTGTCATGTAAAATACAGTGACATCTGTAATAACCTATATGCTACTCATATTGCTGCATATTGTGTGGGCTTTAAAATGCTCATAAGTAACAAAATGTTAGGGAGATATGAAATTTTTCTCTATTGCTCACAAGAAATCTCTGCCATGTTTAACTGCAATTGCAACTATGCACCATTTGATGGCAAACTTGTGCCAAGTGTTGCCAACAGTGAATGGTAGAATATTGGACTAAGCCAACATTTAAACTGGGAATGTTTGAATAGGCTGATTCAGTGTCCTTTTAGTGTAGTTATTGTTTTTAAAAAAAAGGATTACACATGTGGAATGCATTTACAATGCATTTATGTCACACATCCAAACCAAATTTACAACCAAGACCCTTCTGTCAGACAGCACAATTAATTATTAATAGCAAACTCAAGCAAGGCATCACACAGAGGGGCTATTTTAAAGTTATCACAGCTCACTGGGCAGACATTTCCACTGGGACATGATCTCAGATAACATCACCTGACAGAGTCATGAAATTCTGTCTGGACCGATATCTTCAAGAAAATCTTCATTCCACCATGATACGATGTTAACTTTCTTTCCAATTTTGTTTAAAAATAAAATTGGTTTTATTAATCTATTTAATAAAATATATACAGTATGTAACACATTCTATAAAAATCATTATTAATGCATTCATAACACCTTATAAAATACACTGAAATCCATTATATGTTATAATAAACACTTCTAACCACAGTTATAATACATTGTAATACCACTCACCTATTCAAGCATTTACATGAATACCTCTACATGCTTTAAAGAGTGTAATGCATTATGATAACACATGATATAACCCCACCAATGTGGTACTGTTCATGTGTTTAAATGCATTAAGTTTAAGCAATAACCCAATCATTATAACTGTGGTTACAGTTACATTATTTACGAAAACGTACAACTGACTATTAGGTGTCTTTTAAGGTACGAATATTTTTTTTTAGTGTGTGATATAGGTATATTTAATATAATATTTTTTAATGATTTAATACTGATCAGTGTTTGTTGTAATGGATCCACTGTAGCTAGGTTCTGACTTTTTATGGATATACTGTACATATACATACTGTACATGGGTAAGGCCACAAAATAGCATGCAGACAGTAAGTGAGGAAAAGAAGGGTGATGATGAACAGGTTGCTAGGAGGAAATGCACAGGAGCACAAAATGGGAATGAGAGCGCTACCTAGAAGACTTGTTCTGACCAATGGAAAACTTGAGTTTACTCTGAGAGGCATCCCTAAATCGAAAGAAGAAACAGGTAAAGAGAGAGAGACACACACAAACATAGACAGCGATGACTAACAAAGCTAAGAGAACGAAGACAAATTGTGACAGATTACTTAAAATGACAAATAAATCTACAATCAACATATGCAGCCTACATTAATTATGTTTCTTAAAATCTGAGCTTCTGGACAGACAGACAGACAGATAGACAGACAGACAGATTGATAGATTGATAGACAGACAGACAGACAGACAGACATTTTACATGAAATACAAGCAATACTCATGGTATTAATGAGGATACACGTTACCTGGACTGCATCTCCGTCTGGACTTTGTGTGAGTGTGAGGCTGAGGTGTGGGTCCCATGCGAGGAGGAGATCAGCTGGGCTGGGGCGCTGCTCTGCTGGCTTAAGGGTTCGTGTGAGTGCGTGTGATGTGTGTGCATCTGTCGATTCGCCTGCTGCTGCTGCTTGTACCGTGACAGGCTAAAGAAAAGCCCCAAGATGGCTTTCAGATTTCCATTACGGATCTCTGAGAGAGGAGTAGATGTTAAACAAGGAGAGGTTGTTTAGTATGGCGGAGAAATATTAAGTAAGTTATAAATTTGCAGACATTTTCTGCTCAAAGTAATTTGTAGCATGCTAATTACAAAGACAGTCCCTGTGAAGCTCACAACCATTATATTAGCTGCACTGATCCTTAACCAGTATAAGTAGTCTTTAGTCAGACACTTTCATCTAAAGTGACTTTCGGTACACTTACTACAGGGAGCAACCTTGGGTTAAGTGTCTTACTCGAGGGCCCAATGGTGATAGCTCGTTCCTTGTGGAAATCAAACCTATAACCCTCCATTTATCATCTCTGAACTGTAACCACTGTGCCACCACCAATCAAGTGGGTGATGATTATAAAGGCATCCCCTTTTACAGTACATTTAACCATACTCTCTCATAGTTCCTGACATACCACATTGGTGTAATATTCAAAATAGATTTTCACACAACACTTGACCCTTGGTTAAAGGAGCACTCAGAATTTGTTATTGTTTTCTCAATAAAACATTTTACCTGTATAGTAATTTTGAAACATATGTATAAAAAAGTAACAGCTCACATGAGATAAAAACTTTAGTCATATCAGTAACCTTACAAAAGCTGTTTCAATCTACCTGAAGAGGTTCCCCTCATGGGGGCTGCCATGTTGGGATCACATGACCAGCTGAATACTTCTCACTTAATCACAGTAATCCTCCTGATATTAGACACTTTCCCTCATGGATTACTGTAAATTAATCATGGCTGACTGTAAATGGTAAATGTCTACAATGCCATTGGCAGCTGAAAACTATTGCATTACAATGATGGTGCCTCCAAGCCCGTAGGTGTCAATGTAAGTCAAAGACGGCAGAAAAAAAATTAAAATACTAAATGCACATTTAAGGTGACTTTTAACCCAGAGTTATGAAGCCCAGTGCTGTAATGCCAAGTTATTTAGCAATAAACATTGTTTTAGCGATTATTTAGCAATAAACAACCAATCATAAACTAAACAATACTTGCCTAATTAAAAATTGGTGCACTTTATAACTTACTTTCTTAGTATGCGTTCAGTGCACATTATAAAAAAAATAAAATAATAAAAAATCTATAATGAAAATGTAACTTGCTCCCAATTGATCTCAATCAATTCCAGATGGATAAAATCAAGTCCTGCCATTCTAGTTGAATATCCTGTAAAATTGGTTGCAAAAGCAGTTTTATGTTGACTTTAAGAAAACCAGAACAGATTTACATGGCAACATTTCCACAGATGGACAAGCATTTATTAAAAAAAGCTTGCTCATTGTGTCTTGTACTTGTCCAATAAATGTTTTTCCTCTTAAATCTCCAAATAAGTACATGCAACTAGGATTTACAAATGCACACTGTGAAATCCTGAAAGCTGACTACCCATGATTACATAACAACCCAGAATAAAGAATGAATGGTGTGAAACATGGAACAAGGACCCAAGAATATGTTAACCCAGCTTTAAAGTAACCTCAGGTTAACCATTTCAAATGTGAAAATCCCTTTTGTTGCTAAGTAATTGACTCAGCAATTAACTGAGCTCAAAACTTAATTTTGAAATCTTGATGGTGCTGTAAATAATAGTTTTTGAAATGGCATTTTACCTTCAGCTGATAGTCCCTGTATGTTCACACCTTTGGCTGCTAGGAAGCTCAGACAGGCATCAATGTTCTCAATCTAGAGAGAGAGAAATGGGAAAAAAAATGAGACACATTACTGTAAAGATCGTTTTGAATGATCAGAAATGTTGGCGGACAAAACACATGTGAATAAAAACACAGAGAAGGGCCTAAAATCACCTAAAACACTCCATGATGCTATGTCCTTGCAGTCTAGTTTAAGGTTGACGTTTGCTCAGCGGCTGAATATGTGACAGGACATTCACTCTAGTAGGTGTAGTGTTATCAGAAAGCATAGATTGGCTGCTCAGTCAAAGCAGTATGCAAAGCCTTTACTCCCAATCATTGAGGGCGTTCCGTTTGCCCTGTTGCTAGGAGACACAGATGAGGCCACGACGCTGACCCAGACGTGTCCTAGTGTCACTCAATTCCATGCATAAACACACCCGATTGGCTGAGAGGAGAGTAACAGGCAACACTTATAGGTCAAGTGCCCTCTCCTAGGAATATGCTAATATATGATACTCTAGGGTCCGGGCTTTTCGATTTGTTTGCCTTAATGATATCATCCATAATCACGGCTGGCCTGTTAAATTTGTGGAGCTAAGATTTTATGTTTTAAATGAAAACAAAAAACAATATGATGAAAAGTAAAGATAGTTCCTTGAACACGCCTTAACTGAGCCAAACCAGCCGTCAGTCGATAATGGCAACTCCCAGAACACAAACATACTCTGTCACTCTCAAATATAGATACACTTTTACACCACTCTCTAGGATACTTGTATCTGATTAGTCAATTGCGGCATTCTACATTCAAATGTTTTTTGTGTATTGAACACTGAACTGTAGAGTTGACTGCTGTCCCAGGCAATCGATTACCTACAAAGCTGTGCTAGTTTTTTGTCTTTAGTGTCACACTGATCTCTTTCAGGGATGCAAGATTCCTAATCGAAATATCACAAATTTACATATCTCACTATGCATATCACAAGGGTTTGCAATAACAGAATAATTTTAATACTTTCAAAAGTAATGTTTATTGTGATGCAGAGAGAGAAAGTGTTGTGCCATTTGAATTGGCAGCTACCGCAATCTGTCACACAAAGCAATTAAGAGCATAAAAACGATATATCGGTTTTACCGATTAATCGGTGCCGAGAGTTGCTTTTTGGAACTATCGGTTATTGGCAAAAATCTATGCCAATAGTTTATTATTATTATTATTATTTTTCCTCAGTTAGAATAACTTGGTTCTTCAGTAAAACAGCGGCCTCTATAGGTGAAATAAAATCAATCACTGACAACTCTTGGGGATTCGCTGTATCTAAATCTTTCATCATTGACAATATTCATCCACATTTTTATCCTCACAATAACAAAATGCATTTTCAGTTAGGACAACTCTCGGAAATAGATTAAAGATTTTTATTGATAGTAATGACAGTGAAGTAAGCTTGGTCTTGGCGGACAAGATCTGCTTTACAAATGCTGCTGCTGCTGCTGCTATTGCTGCTTGACATGAGTCAATATACTGCTGCTGTTGGTACGGAAACATGATGCTGCTGAGACAGAGGAGACATGCTGCTGTTACTGTACCAACATCAAGCTAAAGCCCCCCGTAAAGCAGATCTAGGCAGGTGGTGTTGGGGAGGTGGAGGGAGAACGCTATGTGTAACTGCACTCATGTAGCCATTTCCCGTTGTATTGTGTAAGGTGAGTAGCAGCTTTATAGATTTTGACACGAGGGAAAAAGCTTCTGATTGGGTGCGTAAGATGTAAGTACGCCTGTTCGACCTATCAGCCCACGCCATGTAGAGTTTCCTAACTGAATTTAATTGTCATTTTTGCTCTTTTGATTAAATCAGTCAAGTGTTCTAAATTGAAGTGTGGCCATGCAAAGAAAAATGTGACTATATGGAAAAGTGCCCCGTCAGCACATACAGTACATTGTGTCTCCAGCTTCATATCTTGTGAATAATCATACAAAACCTCATCTGGTGAAATATAAGTAGGCTATAAAAAGCTTAATTTGGTAAATACTTAAATTTAGAGCACTGTAACAGAGCTAAGTGGCTGTCATTTCAAAATAATAAGAAACTTAATAAGTAAGTGTATTTCTTTCTTATAGTAGGAAGTACCACTTTATGCACCAAATCTTCATTTTTTTTTTTTTACATTCTATAAATCGATTTTAAAAACTATCAGACGATTAATCACTTATCTGCCTTTTCAACTACCTTAGTTATCTGTATCGACAAATCCACTATCGGTCAACCTCCAATCAAAGCAACATTTATCATTTGAATTTCATGATAAAATTGACATCATTTGAAAGCTGAGCCTAAAATCGTACTTTTCCAAAAAAGACACAAATGAGAGAGCGTCACATTTGCGGATATGTAGCTAATGGTAAAACCATTTACAGTATATTACATGCATTGGGCGGTGGGGGTTCCTATTTTCTGTGCACTCTGATGACATCATCATAGGATTATTGCATGGCATATCGCATTATCCAACAACTTATCGCATACTGCATTTTTCCTCCATAACTTGCAGTGCCAGTCTCTGTTTTCTCACATAATTTAAAATACTCAATATAAAGTATTTATTTTCATTTACAGTATGTATTTATTTGGTAAGTTGCTGTGAAGTTAGCAGAATAATGTTCAATCATGCAGTCAATACCACAAAATAGACCCCTTTGGGTTGATATAAGGCCCTTCCTCTTTGTGTCAGGGTTTATTTTGCAATAATGACTGGCTGACTACCATGTATAGCTCTACATATACAGTAAGTACATATAATGTATGACTGGCTAGCCCAGTCCATATATGCACAGTATACAGAAGGATGTGTACACATAATTCATTACGTAACACTCTGATTATGATCTACATTAAAGAATTAGTAATTTACTTCGGGTTAGTCAGCACAAGTACTCACTGGTCATATCCCAGATACTGGTAGGCAACAGTTGACGGGGGGGATCTAGAAATGTGAGGACAGAATCTGTCCCTGCCCTGCTCTAGATTCCACTGACTCTTTGATGGGACCCCATTCCAGAAATCCAGGACTAAAAATAACATTTCTAAAAAATATATATCCAAGAGACAGTCTGCCTCTCTCTCTGTCTCTCAAAACTGAGATGTCACAGAGACAGTATTCTGTCTAAAGTCAATATGAGTGCATTATAAAAAGGGGTGTGGGGCAATTTGGCTTTAACATGATAACTTTGTCTCTGTGATTGTTGTTCAGGTCATGCATGGCAGCAAACACCGCTCTGAATGAAACTCCAATAATAGCTGCATTTAAAAACTCACTGGGTCAACAGAACTGAGAACCTGGTGGAGTAAAAGCAAACAACTGATCACAGAGCCATTAGAAGTACACTTTACCAAAATCAAACACTCACTAGTATTTATATGCACAGCCAGAAATTGACTAGTGAGAAACAATAGTGTTCAGCTGATATGGGCTGTTCAATGACTAATGCTGATATAAATATCTAAGGAGCAATGTGATCGATGGCCAATATAATGCTGATATGTACATAATACAATTGAACAACAGCATATGAGATGTACACAAAATCGCTGAAATTAAATGAACAGTTATTTTACATAGAATTTACTCAAAATTCACGAAGCAATGTGAAAAAGAAGTTGTTTAGTATTTACTGACAAGGTAAAGTTCAAAAGTGATATATCAGATAGGAAACACTTCTGTTAATCGTCCGAAACGGACACCATTATTAGCCAATTAATCAGCTTGAACAATATGTATACACAGTATATAAATATATATATACAATATAATGGATATGCTGTATATATATATATATATATATATATATATATATATATATATATATATATATATATATATATATATATATATATACACACACACACATACAGTAATATATATAAAACATTTTTGATATTATATATATTTTATTAGGAAGACCTGTACACCAACCTATTCATGCGATTATCTAATCAGCCAATCATGTGGCAGCAGTGCAATGCACAAAATCATACAGGTACGGGTCAGGAGCTTCAGTTAAAGGAATAGTTCACCCAAAAATTTTCTCATTATTTACTCACCCTCAAATATCCCAGGTGTGTATATACATACATACATACATACATTTTATATATATATATATATATATATATATATATATATATATATATATATATATATATATATATACTGTATATATAAATGGCTATCACAAAAAAAAGAAAAAAGAAAAAGAAAAGAAATCAAATGCACATTAGTTCACATTTGTACAGAGAGCAAAATACCTATTTTACAAGTAGAGAAGATACAATTTCATGATGGTACTTCCTTAAATACATACAACAAAATAAATACGGTCTGAAATACTCCAGCAAATGCTTAACTGCCCCCAAATGAGTATGAGACAATGCAATTAATAGTAATTTTAAAACAAGGTACCAGTCTTGAAACTATTTGTGCTAAAAACCACAGCAAATGCTAAAAACTAGACTATACATGACACATTCATCAGCTTTCTTGCTATAAAACCAAAACTACTCAACCGTAAAAAGGCTGAAACTTTGTTAAAAAATAGGTCATGTTTACTTAGAAAATGACATACTGTATTTACTTACACTATGGGCTGTTGTGTGCTTTATATAGTTTGTACAATCTGTACACATTTGAACCAGAAATAACAATATGAAAACACAAAGTATTTCAAGCACTTGGTTACTTACGATTCCATTACTAGCTTATTTCAGAAACAAACAAGGAAGTCCTTAAAGCAACAAGAGGCTCGTGCCTGTAGTCAAGGTGTGTCATTTGCATCTCACCTTGCTGCAGGTTACCTGTGAGAGACAGTGCCTTACACAGCAGGGCAGAGCCAGACACAGTCTCTCAGATAAAATACATTCATCAGGCCGTGAGCTTAGTGGTTGTTAATCGATGGTATATGCTTCTGTTGAAGCCATCAGTCCACGTTATTTAAAAAAAAAAAAACATTTTAATAGTACAAGGAAAATCTTGATTTAATATCCTAAAGAAAAAGCTCCACCAAAAAAGCTTTGCAGCAATCGCCCACTTCCACGATGCACTGTGAATGATGACACTGAGTCTGTCTACACTCTCAAACTACTTATATATTTGTATATATCTGAATATTTTGAAATGAAATTGAAAATATATTGTTTCTGTTCTTATGATCAACAACCTAAAATAAATTACCTAATCAAGACTGGGTGGGTCAAGTTTCTGAACACTGAATATGTGTTGTCGACATTGATGAATCTAAGTTCTAATTTGAGTTTTTAAAGGCAACCTGAGTGTGTGGGGCTTCAAGAGAGCACACATACACGTACATCATTTATGTTGTTTCTTTAATTATTTCCTATTATATTTATTTTATATTTACTCAATTAGATTTTTTATTTTATTTTTTTATCACATATTATACATTTGCATATATACAGTGAAATTCTTTTTTTTCACATATCCCAGCTAAGCTGGGGTCAGAGTGCAGGGTCAGCCATAATTCAACACCCCTGGAGCAGATAGGGTCAAGGGCCTTGCTCAAGGGCCCAACAGTGGTATCTTGGCAGTGCTGGGGCTTGAACCCCCAACCTTCTGATCAGTAACCCAGAGCCTTAACCACTAAGCCAGTATATTGTTTCTTACAGTACATTATTATTTCTGTTTAATCTTATGTTGTGTGCTTCATTTTCTTCATAAGTTAGAGGTAAGAAGCTGTCTCCATTTCAATGTCTTCACTGTCACAGGACAATGTTGTGAAGCAATATTTTTTCATTGTCTTTGCTTGGTATGAAAACATTTGTTGAATTTGTGCAAAGACTGCTAACTTTTACCATCATTTCGTCTCCTGCCTTCTGCTATTCCCCTGCTGCCTATGCCTAACTCTTGGGCTGATAGAACAGTAACATAACAAGCTGTTAATGTTGACTGGTTTTGGATATCAGACAAAACTCTGATTTTTGGATACCTTCTGACAGAGACAGAGAGAGATCTATTAAAGAGACTCGATCTAACATTCCTGGCGTTGCCGTCAGGATGGATAAATTAACATACCTGGTGTAGTCGGGGCAGAATGGAAGATCTAACAAAATTTAAATGCAGTCATATGTTTAAATGTATTCATCTGTCTGATATGGAAAATTTGCGGAGTTCGGCTTAAAGGGATAGTTCACCCAAACATGAAAATTCTCTCATCATTAACTCACCATCATGCCATCCCAGATGTGTATGACTTTCTTTCTTCTGCTGAACAAGAATATTCCAGCTATGTAGGTCCTCACAATGAAAGTGAATGATGGCCAAATTTTTGAAGCTCCAAAAGCACATAAAGGCAGCATAAAAGTAGTCCATACAACTCCAGTGGTTAATCCATGTCTTCAGAAGTGATATAATAAGTGTGGGTGAGAAACAGATATTATTTAAGTAAATCTTTTTTACAATTAATCTCCACTTTCACTTTCACATTCTTCATTTGTTTTTGGGAATTCACATTCTTCGTGCATATAGCAACCTACTGGTCAGGGAGGAGAATTTATAGTAAAAAAGGACTTAAAATCATATAACTTCTGAAGATACGAATTTAACCACTGGAGTCATACAGATTACTTTTATGCTGCCTTTATGTGCTTTTTGGAGCTTCAAAGTTCTGGCCATCATTCTCTTGTGTTAAAAGGACCAACAGAGCTGAGATATTTTTCTAAAAATCTTCAGTTGTGTTCAGCAAATTTTTTGGGTGAACTATCCCTTTAAGCACTGTACAGGAATCAGTTATGAATATGCTAATTTATATCACTGCAGTAGATAAATTATTCAGTTCTGCTTCTGTATTGTTGCTGTATTATTTATTATAGGGGTCATGCCATGGAGGAATCGATATTTTCTTGATCTTTTGAGATAAAAGAGTTCATTACAAACATACTGTAACTTTCAGAACTCAAAAGTTTTTATCCCAGTCCTTAAAGAGTAGCCAATTTATTGAAACTAAGCTACAAAAACAGCTTAGGAATAGTTAACCCAAAAATGAAAATTCTCTCACCATTTACTCACCCTCATGTCATTCCTGAGGTGTATGACTTTCTTTCTTCTGCAGAACACAAATTATAATTTTCTGAATAATATCTCAGCTCTGTAGGTCCATACAATTCAAGTGAATGGGTGCCAACATTTTGATGCTCCAAAAAGGAAATAAAGGCATCATAAAAGTAATCCATAAGACTCCAGTAGTTAAATCCATATCTTCAGAAGTGATTTGATAGGTGTGGGTGAGAAACAGTTAAATATTTAAGTCCTTTTTTGCTTGAAATTCTTCTCCCTGCCCAGTAGGGGGCAATAAGCATGAAGAATGTGAATAACCAAAAACACAAGAAGAAGAATGTGAAAGTAATCTGTTTCTCACCCACACCTTTCATATCGCTTCTACAGGTATTGATTTAAACACTGGAGTCTTATGGACTACTTTTATGCTGATTTATAGTAGGATAATAAAAAAAGAACATGATAGAGGAGATTGAAAAAGTGGATTCTGAATAAAGCACTTTTCATATAAACAAACGAATGTGCTCAAATGTAATACACCACAATACACTCACACAACTATGAAATACCAACTGCAGTAGCAATCACAACATAGTTTGCATGGGGGACAGGTCTCCTGAAATCAGATATCCCCTCTCTCTCTCTTCTCTCTCTCTCTCTCTCTCTCTCTCTCTCTCTCTCTCTCTCACATGTACATAAAACATTCTCACTTACACAATAAAAACAAAATAAATCCAGTCCAACTTGACTTTCATCTCTTAACAAAACCACTCCAGGCCTCAATAAAATTACGGCAAGAAAGACATGAACAACAAGCCCTTAAGTAAAGTGGAAGGAAAACACAGGCAGTGGCAGACAACCGCACAGAAGAATGTGGCCCGTGTTTTGATTCCTTCACATCCTGAGCACACATCACGTGCAAAAAAAAAAAAAAAATCACATAATGATTGACAGACAACCAAATTGGATTAAGATGCCACTCCATCCCTTCATATTTTCTTTCCTTAACTAACAGAACTCAAGACAAGATTGTCTTCAGTGGGTCGTTTTTTTTTTTTTTTTTTTTTTTTTTACATATAAAAAGATAGGATTCATTACATGTCATTACATTTGCTATTTTGTTAGTTGCCGCTAGTGGTGCAGAAGCTACATAAGACATGTTAGAAACTATTGCAGCCTAGCAGTTAGCACAAATGTTCTAATATGTTGAGCTTTGGTGCTTAAATGGACGATGCAGGTTTGAATCGGGGTTGTGTATTTTATCAATTCATATATTACACAGTTCAGTGCAGTGCAGGATTAGAAATGGGAACATATTCTCTGGTTTTGTGTGAATAGAGAAAGACATCATGTCAACACACCAGTAGGGAGGTGAACTGAAGTTACGACAGGCACTGAGATTTCCTGTGTGTTTTAGCAGCCCTGTGTCAACAGCCCCCTGACACAATATCTCACAAGCAGTTCACTTGGCTGTGTCTGTGCTGTTGGGTGGTTTAAAGGGAAGGAGGTGGTCTTAAAGGGATCAGACAGAATGGGCAGGTGTAAAAACAGCCTCAGAAAAGTCATGTGTAACTGAGAACCCCAAAGGTGTTTGAGGGTATATAATTCTAGCCCAGGGTGATAAAACAGCAATTGAATGACACAAAAATGTCAAGAGACAACCAATATATCAGTTGGCTGATATCACTGGCCAAAACTGACCCTCTACATGTATTAAGAAAAGGTTTTTTTATACAGCAATTGCCTATAACAGGACAAACCATCAACGTTACATGCTACATTTGTTTATGATTAGGCTATATAGGCTATAGTGGCAAACATTGCACACGAATGCTAGTGCTATAGTCTATATTTACAACAAATTACGAAGCACAAGTTATTGGTTACTTTTTACTTTGTGCTTTAAATATTGGTTTGACACTGGTTGGAGTTAAAAAAAAAGAAAAAAAAAAAGTTTTGTTGCTTTTATTCCATGTCTTCTAGTTGCAGCCATTTTTGTGTAGTGTTCTCCCATGACAAATACAATTTTTAGCAGGTTTACACATTTAAAATAACTTCCAGGAAATATTACCTGGCCAGGATGCTGGCTTGACAAAACAACTGTAATTAACAGTGAATGTGGCAACTACTGAAACTCCTGTAAAGACAGCACCTTGCAAATGTGAGCTGAATGCTTTACCATCACCCCACATTGTGTAAATATGTACATTATTTGAGATATAAGTGTTGGACTGAGTTTGGCTACCTTGCTAATGCTAGCGGCAACACATTGTGTCCGTTTGAAATTAATGCCTCCATGTAGTAAAAACAAAATGTTAGTGTGCCATTTGAGACGATACTCTTTGGAAATTCCTACACAATATGGCAGAGTTGGCCATATAGTTAGTCTTGGGAGACTACAACAAAACTACATCTGGTAAGAAACCTCATTCAGTTTTTACATTGAAACATGTTTGAGTCAAAAGACTAGAGTCTCTGGTTTCATCCGATATGCCATTTTGAAAATGTAATCGATTTATCGCGAAACGGCACTCTGTTTAACAAAATTACCATGGACGTGGACTATAGGTCTATTTACTGTGGATTATTACATTGAGAATCAATGGGTTTATCCAAAAGCTGAAAATGTTGCTTTCAGAGGCTTTTTATGGAGTTAGGATGAAAATAAGGTGCATTTCGAACTGTTGTGAGATCATTGCTGACAGACAGCACTCTGGAGGTTAAGTCACTCACTAATTAGGGAGCAAGGAAGCATCCTATAGATTTCCTATGCAGCCAAGTGCATTCACTCCTAACATCCAAACCAACAGTTCAGGCTGCAGATGATGTTTGCACCACTCAAAATGGTTGGCAGACATGGGACAATGGTAATCAGTACATAGGTTCAGAATCTATGATGCTAAATTTAATTTTAACATGGTTGACCGTGATTGGTTGATGCTGGCCAAATTGAATCAGAATAATTTATGGTAATTAAAATGCTTCAGCACTGGCTATCACTTGTTTGTTTGACTGTGTAAAGAGAGAACATTGAGATTTTGTTGCCAAATAAAAAAAAAAAGAAATTTTTTTTGCAACATAATTCAAATCACGTCAAATTATTTTTATTTGAATAGTTTTTTTATTTGTGCTTTTGCCAATACACATTGTTCCAAATCAGCTGTAATGTCTGTAAAGTCTCAAATACATGAATAACCAACACTCCTGGAAACATAATAAACAACTTGATAAAAAAAAAAAAAAAAAAAATCTGACTTTCTATAGCTTGGTAATATTTAAAATTTCACAACTTAGTCTCGCTGTCCCCATATGAAGACATCAATTTTTTGAAAACAATTTGCTCTTCAATATATATATATATACAGATGCATCTCAATAAATTAGAATGTCGTGGAAAAGTTCATTTATTTCAGTAATTCAACTCAAATTGTGAAACTCGTGTATTAAATAAATTCAATGCACACAGACTGAAGTAGTTTAAGTCTTTGGTTCTTTTAATTGTGATGATTTTGGCTCACATTTAACAAAAACCCACCAATTCACTATCTCAAAAAATTAGAATACATCATAAGACCAATAAAAAAAACATTTTTAGTGAATTGTTGGCCTTCTGGAAAGTATGTTCATTTACTGTATATGTACTCAATACTTGGTAGGGGCTCCTTTTGCTTTAATTACTGCCTCAATTCGGTGTGGCATGGAGGTGATCAGTTTGTGGCACTGCGGAGGTGGTATGGAAGCCCAGGTTTCTTTGACAGTGGCCTTCAGCTCATCTGCATTTTTTGGTCTCTCGTTTCTCATTTTCCTCTTGACAATACCCCATAGATTCTCTATGGGGTTCAGGTCTGGTGAGTTTGCTGGCCAGTCAAGCACACCAACACCATGGTCATTTAACCAACTTTTGGTGCTTTTGGCAGTGTGGGCAGGTGCCAAATCCTGCTGGAAAATGAAATCAGCATCTATAAAAAGCTGGTCAGCAGAAGGAAGCATGAAGTGCTCCAAAATTTCTTGGTAAACAGGTGCAGTGACTTTGGTTTTCAAAAAACACAATGGACCAACACCAGCAGATGACATTGCACCCCAAATCATCACAGACTGTGGAAACGTAACACTGGACTTCAAGCAACTTGGGCTATGAGCTTCTCCACCCTTCCTCCAGACTCTAGGACCTTGGTTTCCAAATGAAATACAAAACTTGCTCTCATCTGAAAAGAGGACTTTGGACCACTGGGCAACAGTCCAGTTCTTCTTCTCCTTAGCCCAGGTAAGACGCCTCTGACGTTGTCTGTGGTTCAGGAGTGGCTTAACAAGAGGAATACAACAACTGTAGCCAAATTCCTTGACACGTCTGTGTGTGGTGGCTCTTGATGCCTTGACCCCAGCCTCAGTCCATTCCTTGTGAAGTTCACCCAAATTCTTGAATCGATTTTGCTTGACAATCATAAGGCTGCGGTTCTCTTGGTTGGTTGTGCATCTTTTTCTTCCACACTTTTTCCTTCCACTCAACTTTCTGTTAACATGCTTGGATACAGCACTCTGTGAACAGCCAGCTTCTTTGGCAATGAATGTTTGTGGCTTACCCTCCTTGTGAAGTGTGTCAATGATTGTCTTCTGGACAACTGTCAGATCAGCAGTCTTCCCCATGATTGTGTAGCCTAGTGAACCAAACTGAGAGACCATTTTGAAGGCTCAGGAAATCTTTGCAGGTGTTTTGAGTTGATTAGCTGATTGGCATGTCACCATATTCTAATTTTTTGAGATAGTGAATTGGTGGGTTTTTGTTAATTGGAGCCAAAATCATCACAATTAAAAGAACCAAAGACTTAAACTACTTCAGTCTGTGTGCATTGAATTTATTTAATACACGAGTTTCACAATTTGAGTTGAATTACTGAAATAAATGAACTTTTCCACGACATTCTAATTTATTGAGATGCACCTGTATATATATATATATATTATTTTTTTTATTTTTTTGTATGTTTATTAGGTGCTACTAGTTATCCGGCATAATAAACCTGTGCCAAGTCAATATGCGGATCACAGATTGTCCGATGTGGCGACCCCTAACGGGAGCAGCCGAAAGAAGAAGAAGAAGATTAGGTGCTACTAGTTACAAATCACACAGCAGTTGTGCTTAGGTCTCAGGTGTTCCCTCTAAGTACTCAAAACTGCTTCATAAAAGTTAGTGTATGTCGTGTAATTATTAATTAAGCACCAGTGGAGGTCTCCCAAAGCTATTGTAACAGATGTATTCAAATGCTATTCCTCGGTTTGCATTGTGAGGCAAATTCCCTCCATTGATTAGCTTAATGTGTTTACATATTTAACCATCTGAACGGTGAGGTTAAGTAGCATGTCAGCAATTAGCGATCACATAGACATTACTCTGCAGAGAGGATATTTATGGTAATCAAAATGAGTGCTTCTATGTCCAGTCTAAGCTCTTGCTAGAAGCCCATTCACTGAGCGATTGTGCAATTCCAGCTCTCGATAAAAACACACAATGATCATATTTGCATAAAGGCTTTGCTTGCAACTGCTTCCAGCAGTGCTATAGTCTTGTAGCAGTGCATAGCTGTGGAGACAAGCACACACAAACAAATCCACTCGAATTTAAACACCTTCAGCTTTACAACAAACACAGAAAAATTGCACTAAACGCACAAATACAGAATTCCTGCAGAGAAACAAAAGAGATGCACATATGTACACACAAATGCCAGCTGAGTTCTTAAAGAAGAGAAGAGGGGATTCAAAAGAGTATTCACAGCTACAGACAAATACCAGACAAACAGGGAGCAGAGAAAAGAAACAGAGGTAGGATAAGAAGGAGAAAACCCTAAAGGCTCTGTCCGAAAGTATTTAATTACTGTGCAATTTTTGTGGACAGAGCTGATTGATGAAGAGAGCCAGAGAAAGAGGAAGTCTGTGAAATATAGCAATGAGAAAGAGATCAGCTTGTGTGGCAAGCCAATTTAGGCCCCTGCCATGAATAACTTAAGCACAAAGTATAATTCAGTCATCTGCAAATGCTAGACGTCTGCGTACAGGACACGTGATGAAAAATTAATCATCAAGAGAGTGACAATTTTTCTAACCGTGTATACTCTCACTAATTAGTGGGTCCACCATGTTGCAACACTCAAAATTGAGCCTTTGCTGTCACGAAGAAGCGCTAGAAGAAGATGTAATCGCCAGTAAACAACAGGAAACGAAGGTAGAAACAACAACAGTGGATGTGCACGTCAAGAGAGCGTGTGTGAGGTGGTCAGAAAATACCTGCACTTGTATAACTAGAGTCTGAAGCACTACAAAGACATCTTTATGGGTCTAAACTCCTGAAGAGAAATAGTCCAGTATCTCATAGCAGTCGAAGCACACATTCACCAACCGCCTGTGTATGCGCGCAGTCAAATGAAGCATACTTTAAAAGGCTGAGGCATTCAACTGTACACAGATGCTAAGCGTTCACCTAAAAACCAAAGTATATTTTGGGCTTTAAACCACAAACTAACATATTAGCCCCTTAAAATCCACATTCCCTGCTGAAAAGACCAAAATTAGAAAGCATTTATTGTTCCCTGTTGGTTTTTGCCATGCCTTTCACTCGTAAAACTTAGTTGGTGAAACTGGTTGGCCAACACTCACTCATAACAATACTTCACTACAGCGACTTTTTGCCATGGTCCGTAATGTAAATGTCACTGGTGATGTATTTTGGAGGATTTCAATACTTTACTCAAGGCTACATTTTAAAATAAAATGAATTGGAAATTCTGTCATCAATTACTCATTGCTTTTTCATCACTTCAGTTTTAGTCTGTTCCTATCATGTGACTTCAGAGGACTTTAAATGAGTCGTTTGGAATACTTTTAAAATGCTTTTTTGTAATTGTTGAAATTGATTATTGTGACTGTACTTGTATCTGCTTGCTATGTATCCTATATTGTTGAGAACTGGTTAGGTATAGGCATTGGGCTAGGGTTAGGTTCTCAAAAATATCTATATAATAGTCTAATGTAACTAAAATTATTCTGTTATGTTTTATTTTATTGAAAAGTGATTAGGTTTAGGCTTAGGATGGGGTTTGGGGATCTAAAATATTGATATTATAAAATAATGTAACTAAAATAATGTACTGTATTTATAAGTAGAATAAAACATATTGCTGTAAAACGCGGGATAATATTCGAAGATTGCTGAGCATGTGACGGAATCCACCAAACTGAAGTGAGAACGGAATAACTGTGACATTGTCATGGTGCAGACAAAAAGACGTGATGATGACACTTTCCTTATGAGACTGCACTGGGTTGAGGAACAAGGTTTTTTTGGTGAAGCTGGTTAACCAAGGTGGTCTTGTTGGTTAAGCTAGTTAAGACATCTGGTGGAGACACAAAGATATCAGGATCTCAAATGAGAAAATACAAATGAGATCCTTTGATATCTCAGTTGTTGCTACTAGATAGCAATGAGATTAACTGGAGAGAAAATGGCGACTTTTCTTGAGTCTTGGGGGGGGGGGGGTCACCCATACCTTTGCCTGGCAAAATTTCACGGGCAAAATACAGTCATCTCAATTGGAATCTGCGTGATTGTGAATTTCGCGCGATGGACTTTCAGTGGTGAAGAATTTCCTTGCGCTGATTCCGACTCGAGTTCAAGTTTGATTAACTTTGAAAGGCGAAATCGGTGCGTTGACCAATAGGAAGTTGCTTGGTTTGGTGGTGACCTCTGTGTGGGCAGTGCTTCGTAAACAGCTACACTGAATATTCACAATGGACAAGGATAGAATTTCAGTGGTGAGTTACTTTTTAACTCAAGTCTCATTGAATATAAAGTACAGCATTAAAAAACGCTGCTTGACAATTAGATTTTTGCTGGTTTCACACGCGCTCAACGTCCGCCCACGACATCTTCGCCCACGGAATTTCACCGTGAGAAGGTATGTGTGACCGCGCCTTTATGTTTTTCAGATTTTTTGGGGCTTATCAGAAAGAGACCCCAGTAATATCACGTGTCTCCTCTTGAGTTTGGGAAGAGGTCTCAACAATGTCTCAAACCATGCTCAGATTTCCAAAGATGCCAAAGCCTTCAATCTATAGCCAGAAATTTCAATATGAAGTCAAACATCTCTCATCAAACTCCATTATATCTCCAGACCTATGAAAGGGCAGCCTCAAATTTAGCTCTGGGCTATGTCCAAAACTCAACATAAACTGGTTTCAGGAGGGTTACAGCACTGTCTAAACAAAAGCAATGTTTCAACAAGCCACTATTATAATTCAAGCCTCTCATAATAACAAAACACAACACACAAACAGACCTTAAGGTTCAGTCTACCATACAAACAAGCCCTTTGAAAATGATTCCTTTGTTCGGTCCAATCAGGCACGACAGCCGCCTTTTTAATTGAGACAAGAAAACCAACCATTGCCCTCTGATTTTTGAGTGATACTACTGTCAGTGATACCCAGCCTTCTAGAGTTTGCTTTACTAAGCTTTGGTTTGGCTAAAATAGCTCTTTACATTATGTCTGTAATCTTGTCCATTCTTTCTCAAAACTTATACATTTACTGATGGTTTTGAGAGGTTTCTTTTTTTTTCTTTTCTGCCCAACAACCCCCTTAAACCAGATGTTTCTAAAGGGAGACCACAAGAGTAGCAAAAATAATTAGAATGCATGTCCATAAGCCAAGTGTGCTGGCAACATCAGTAAGAAAGCTGTGTAGATTTTATGGATAGCTGATGTACTAGTGTTTTTTTGAACATATATAACATTGCCTTGAAACACCCACATACACCCACAGTCATTATGAAATTATATGTTAAGTCAAATTAACAATAAAAACAATAAAAATAAAATAGAAAGAGACCTTACCATCTGAGAACGACTCTTAGGGCATCCATTGATATCTTCAATCTTCTCATTTGCTGATGTGTCCAAAGAGAGAGAAAGAGAGAGAAAATAGGTTTAAATCATAACCTGTTAAAAAGAAATCATCAAAGAGAATTCCTCAGTTGTAAGCCTCAAGTGCAGTATGTCCTTTCTGAGTCTAAGTTGTGGACAGATTTTTCACCCTAATGTGGATACTAGATCTCGCTTGAGCAACTGTGCAGCAGGGCCTGCTGGGATGCGACTGCTTTGGGGCTTTCCTCAGGGTGACTGCTCCCCACCCTGCATCCTGGAGCCCAGTCCCCCTGCAGCAGCTGAAACAGAGCCGTTCACTTACAGCTGACAACTGCACACACAGCTACAATGACAGCTACATGCCTACAGGTATTACTCAACCTCCTACGCTGTTGGAAAAATGCCTCAGGATTGTGTATATCAGGTGAGTAAGCATGCAAGTCAGACATACAGACACATTGTGGACCCTTTGTCCCATCTTAGGGACTATGTGTGACTAAAATTGAACCAACTGGGTGGGGGAATAGCCATGTATCCTACTGTATATAACTGGTTATTTAAGGAATAGTTCACCCAAAAATTAATATTCTCTCATTATTCACTTACACTGATGCCATCCCAGATGTGTATGACTGTCTTTCTTCAGCAGAACACAAATGAAGATTTTTAGAAAAATGTTGAAGCTCTGTAGATCCTTATAATGTAAGTAAATGGGTGCCATCAGGCTGCTGGCTGTTTGACGGTCTAAAAGGCATACAGTATTTAGGCAGAATAAAAGTAATCCACATGACTCCATTCAATCAATTAAAGTTTTCTGAAGCAAATCGTTAGGTTGGTGTAAGAAACAAATCGATAATTAACTTTATTCACTTTAAAAAAAATCACATCCTGCCAGCAGTCGACGCATCAGTTACGTAAGCACAATGGCGCATTCATGTGAGAAGTCGGAAGCGCGCACTTTGTAAACAACAGAGGAACGAAAGTCAGACGAGAGTTAGTTCATTTCAAACAGCAATAAAGCGCTGGCTGGAAGCAACGATTTAAAGTTAACAACTTTTTAATTAGCGATTATTTTCTTAGACCAACCTATTGATTTGCTTCAGAAGACATTAATTGATCGACTGGAGTCGTATGGATTACTTTTATGCTGCCTAAATATGCCTTTTGGAATGTCAAACAGCCAGCAGACTGATGGACCCGTTTACTTACATTGTAAGGATCTACAGAGCTTCAACATTTTTCTAAAAATCTTAATTTGTGTTCTGCTGAAGAAAGACAGTCATACACATCTGGGCAGGGTAAGTGAATAATGAGAGAATTTTCATTTTTGGGTGAACTATCCCTTTAATTACTTGTTATTTGGACACTTAGGCCACACTTAAAATATGTATGAATGCCATTAGATCAGAAAATATTGAACTAAGTTGTATTAGCAAAGAAATGACGCCAAACCTTTTTTTCAGAACTATTTTACTCATTTCTTCTCAAAACTTTGAAGAAAAAAAAAAAAAGCCATCAACCCAGACATTAACAGAAAAAAAGTAGTATGTCATTGGTTGCATACAGTCACTTGTCTGTCAGACAGGGCAGGTCTGCTTTCAGGTTCAGTTGGCCAGTGTGTCATTCCCTTGAGACAATGAAAAAAAAATGAAGAAAGCACAAGAGGTCAAAGTGGGATTGATGAGTCTCAAACAGAGATGTCATACAACACCAGTTTACCCTTCAGAGAACACTGTACTTTCCGCTGTGAAGCAACTGAATGATTTCCGGATCTTACAACACATTTTAGGAGCCCAGAGGTAAAGAAAAATCTATTTTAAAACAGCCCTGGGAACAGTTGTTGACTAGGATCAGTTTCCTTTCTGAGTACTGGGAGATAAGAAAATATTTTTCTAGTTCTGGTTAAGCGTTGACATTCACAGTTAACGTATAACTTCATTACAATTAAAAACATTAAACGATCATACTCCCTCCTATTTGGTGTGTCTAAAAAGGCCACACCACTTGTGGCAAGACTGACAGTAATATCATAAAATACAATAAATCTACTTTTAGTCTAAATTATTTATGAAGTAAATAAATAAATTCATAAATATCACAAATAACTCAAATGACTTACCTCACAAATAACTTAAAGGGGTCATTACATGAGGTATCACATTTCCTTGATCTTTTAACGTATAAGAGATCATTGTACTATAAATATATACTTTAAGTTTCAGAACTCAAAACTTTCTCCTCACTGCAAAAAGAGCATTTGTTGAAACTAAGCTGCCAAAACGACTCGTTATCTACTTCCTCCACATTGTGATGTCACACTGTGGTAGACATTTGCATCTGACCACCTCCACAACAAAATATCAATGTCTAATTTACCTTACCTTAACTTTTAACTTTTAACTGATCATGTTTTACAAATATATGACTGTTTTTGTGCAAAAAAGTTTACTAGGGAAATGTAAAACTTTAATTTCTGCGATTAATATTTTTAGATTAACATGTAAAAAAAGTTTTTTACGCAATTAATGCAGTATACATTTTTATTAACTTCCTGAAACTTCACGAGAAAGGTGTCCCGAGTTGTTCCTGGCAGGCTACTCTGCCTAACAGGCTCCGATTAGGATGGGGGCGGGGTTAGAGCATCTGCTGCCTGCCAGGAACAAATCCAGGCACTTTTATACAATGAGCGAAACTTCACCAATGTTTATTCCCAATTTCTATGGCTAACATTTGCATATATAAAATTAAGGAGGTACACGCTCGACTCAACTGCACATCCTCACACAGAAACTAATTGTGTGAAGCAGTGCATGCTCATTCATTGAGCGTGACACATGCCCCGGGCATAATAAACATGTGAGCAAATTTACTGTACGGAGAATGAGCGGACGAGTGATATGGACAAGCTGCTGTTTCTCTTCATATTGTGCGAAAACACTCACTAACTTTCATCTGAACCTGTTTCAAAAGCGAAACCACCTGAGAGACCCAGCGTGTGCGCTATAGAGACTGAAGGACGTGGCCGTTCAGCAAGCTACTGCCAGGTATACTTTAAGAGACTGAACAGCAACCCAAGAAAATAATAGTTTTGAGATTTTAAACTTCAGTAAATTAAACTTCAGCTTTCAATATGTTTTATATCTGTATGTATTGTGTCTAATAATGCATTGGGAATGTACACTTTAGTTTCTCTTACAAATAAAGTTTTAAATTAATTAATAAAGTGCACTTGTGCCCGCAAAACGCCACCACCTGGCGGAACCAACCGAGACTCCCGTCCTGGGCCTGTAGGCTTATGTCGTCACTAGCGACTAAGGCCTACGGTGCCGCTGGACAGGCCGCCTCTGCCCTGCATGCCAAGGCGCTGAGAGAACTGCACGAGGGTAGTTCTGCCCCGGGATTGATGCAGGAGTTGTGCTCGGCGACCGATCTCGCCCTCCGGGCGGCGAAGGTCACGGTCTCTCAGGCAGGAGATGTCCACCCTGGTGGTCCAGGAGCGCCAACTTTGGCTCAACCTGGTCGAGATGAAGGAGGCTGACAAGGTACGATTCCTTGACACCCCCATCTCCCAGGTTGGTCTATTTGGCGATTTGCCCAGCAGTTCTCGATGGTTAAGAAACAGATGGAGGCTATCCAGCACATCCTGCTGCAGCGTGGATCAAGATCCCGCACCCCGTCTGCTTGTCGCCAAGGGCATCCTCCTGCGGCAACAACACCGGCTCTGCCGCAGCCCGCCCCAGGAGGCCGGCCCTGGCGTAGAGGCACCCGCAGGAAGTAGACGCCACCCGTCTCACGGCCCGCCGCTAAGAACCCGAGGAAGGTTCAAAGCGCCCCTGAGATGGGCGATCCAGGGAGACGGAGACCCACTAGAGACCTGGAGCTGGTAAACAGACCACTCCATCTCCCGGTGGAGGGCCGGGAGGAGAATCCTTGTTTTCCTTTTCTTATGATTTCACCGCACGCCCAAAGGGCTGTGGTACTCACATTTTCAAGAAAAGAGCAGTTTCCTCACTTCCTGGGTCACAAATTCGGTGTCCATGGCAGTCGTTATCACGACCGCCAGGCACCACACCTTTATGACAGGCATGGCGCTCCGGAGGCTGGCCCTCCGCCCCACGAACCAAGCTGTGGCACAACTGCACCCACACCAGGACGGTTGCAAGAGGTCCTATGGTGGGTATACGGAGCCAGGTAAGTGCTTCGATGTCCCCAGACTCAGCATGGCCACGAGTTCAGCCCCCCCCCAACGTGGCGCCTCAGGTTCCGCCCTGCCAAGAGGTCCTACCCGCCAATACGTCCGACACAATTGTTCCCTTGGTCCCCCTCACCCAGAGCTTGGAGGCATGGCTTGCGCTCCCCAACCTGTCGCGGTGACTGACCAGGACCATCCAACTTGGCTACGCGATTCAGTTCACCAGGCATCCGCCCAGGTTCAACGGCATCCGCTTCACCTCGGTGATGGGCGAGAACGCCGCTGCCTTGCATGCGGAGATCGCGTCCCTTCTACGGAAGGACGCGATAGAGCCTGTCCCTCCTGCTGAGATAAAGAAGGGGTTTTACAGCCCCTACTTCATCGTACCAAAGAAAGGCGGTGGGTTGCGACCTGCGAGTACTGAACCGGACTCCTGTTCGAGATGCTGATGCAAAAACACATTTTAGTGAGCATCCAGCATCAAGATTGGTTTGCGGCGGTAGACCTGAAGGACGCGTACTTCTACATCTCGGTTTTACCTCGACACAGGTGAGGTCTGTCCCTGTCACCTCGTGCCTTCACGAAAGTCGCAGAGGCACCCTTGCCCGCTAAGGGAAGTGGGTGTCCGCATCCTCAACAATCTCAATAATCTTGGTGCTCAGCCACCTCAGCCATCTGGGGCTTTCGGTCAACTGGGAGCATCTCTTTTCTTGGCATGGAGTTAGACTCGCCTCATAAGCGAGCACGTACAGTCGGTGCTGAAATTTCTGAAGGCATTCAGGCAGAGAACGGCGGTCCCATTGAAACAATTTCAGAGGCTCCTGGGGCATATGGCATCCTCGGCGCCGGTCACGCCGCTCGGGTTGATGCATATGAGACCGCTTCAGCACTGGCTTCAGGCTCGAGTCCCGAGATGGGCATGGCACCGTGGGGCATATCGCGTGGCCATCACACTGAACGTATGCGTTCCCCCAGTGAGCCTACTTGCACAGACACTGTGCAAGGTCTGGGAGGATGAGGAGCAGGGAAGGACCTTCCCCTGAGGAAGGACCTTCTTTCTCAGGGATGGGGCACCATCTGGCACCCGCGACCAGACCTCTGGAATCTCCATGTCTGGCCCTTGGACGGGACGTGGAAGACCTAAGTGGCCTACCGCCCGCGGTGGTAGACACGATCACTCAGGCTAGGGCTCCCTCTATTAGGCGCCTCTATGCCTTGAAGTGGCTTCTGTTTGCTAAGTGGTGTTCTTCCCGACGTGAAGACCGTCAAAGATGCGCAGTCAGGTCAGTGCTTTCCTTCCTGCAGGAGAGGCTGGAGGGGCAGCTGTCCCCCTCCACCTTGAAGGTGTACATGGCCGCTATAGCGGCGCACCACAATGCAGTTGATGGTAAGTCTCTTGGGAAGCACAACCTGGTCATCAGGTTCCTTAGAGGTGCGAGGAGGCTGAATCCTCCCAGACCGCGTCTTGTCCCTTTGTAGGACCTCTCCATGGTCCTTCGGGGCCTACAGGGAGCTCCATTTGAGCCCCTGGTGTCAGTTGAGCTAAAGGCACTCCCCTTGAAGACTGCCCTCCTGACTGCGCTCACTTCCATCAAGAGGGTAGGGGACCTGTAGGCGTTCTCTGTCGGTGACACATGCCTGGAGTTGAGTCTGGGATACTCTCACGTGGTACTGAGACCCCGGCCGG
This sequence comes from Myxocyprinus asiaticus, assembly GCF_019703515.2. Lineage (NCBI taxonomy): Eukaryota > Metazoa > Chordata > Actinopteri > Cypriniformes > Catostomidae > Myxocyprinus > Myxocyprinus asiaticus. Next base: position 14,803,147 of record NC_059344.1, on the reverse strand, counting down.
GCTATGTGCCCAAGGTTCCCACGACCCCGTTTCAGGATCAGGTGGTGAACCTGCAAGCGCTGCCCCAGGAGGAGGCAGACCCAGCCTTGTCATTGCTGTGTCCAGTGCATGCTTTGCGCATCTATTTGGATCGCACGCAGAGCTTTAGACGCTCTGAGCAGCTCTTTGTCTACTTTGGAGGACAGCTGAAAGGGAGCGCTGTCTCCAAACAGAGGAACACTCACCGGGTCATTGACGGCATCGCTTTGGCATATCACGCCCAGGATGTGCCGCCCCCCTTGGGGCTACGAGCACACTTTACTAGGAGTGACCTTGCATTTCTGCGGGCAGGGGTCCCCTTAGTGCAGGTGTCCAGGCGCATCGTGGTTACGACAGATGCCTCCAAGCATGGCTGGAGCACTGTGTGCAATGGGCGTGCAGTCGCCGGCTCCTGGACAGGGCCGTGACTGCGTTGGCATATCAACTGCCTCGAGTTGCTGGCAGTATTGCTCGCCCTGCGGAGGCTTCACCCTGCGGAGGTTACATGACGGCCGGGTGCGCTGGCTACGAGGCACACAATGGTCTGCCCGTCTCGCACCGCCAGTTCACATAACACAGTTCAGCTAGTTGTGGTGTTTTGTATAGGGACCCCTAGTGTCACTACATCGACACAACGTCGAATGAGTGACAGATAGGGAACGTCCTGGTTACTTTCGTAACCTCCGTTTCCTGATGGAGGGAATGAGATGTGTCCCTCCTGCCACAACACTGAACTACCTGCTGAAATGCCCGGGACCTTGTCACAAAACCTGAATGAGTGGTTGCAAGCCAGCTCCTTTTATACCCGTATGTCCGGGGGAGTGGCATGCAAATTCCACTCGCCAATTCCCTTTGGCCTTTTCTCAAAGATCAGAGGTGTTTGGGGCTCCCAAGGGCGACCCCTAGTGTCACATCGACACAATGTCTCGTTCCTTCCATCAGGGAATGGAGGTTACGAAAGTAACCAGGACGTTTAGTCAAATAAACGCATTTATTGTGCCCTTGATGATTACTTAAAATAAATAACTAAATAAATAGATAAATAAGTAAACATCACAAATACCTTAATTTTCTTGTAAACAAGTTGCTAATGCATTTCTAAAAAAATGTGCTCTACTAATTTAAATTTTAGTCTAGTAAATGCATACATTGAGCACACAAAAGTCGCTTAAACTTTAACAAAAACTATCACAAATAACTTCACTTTCTAATACTTTGAAAAAGTTTCTAATTTATTTCTAAAATAATTTTCTATAATAAATTCAGTTTTAGTCTAATTAATGCATACTTTGTGCACACAAAGATTGCTTAAATTTTAAATAAATAAATTGTATTATATAAAATGCATACTTTGAGCATACAATGATTGCTTAAACTTTAAATAAAAAAATGAATAAATAAATAGATAAATATTTGATGTAAGCATTGAATTAAAAGAAAGTTATTATAAACTAAAGAATGATTAAATCAATTATACGTTCTTATGTTCTTGAAAATCATTTATTTTAATAAATTCAATGTTAATCTAATACAATCTATACATATTTTGAGCAGAAAATTACCACACACTACTTCCCCCACTATTATTTGATAAACTCTTAAATCAACTCTTTCTGTCTGTCAACAGAGAGAGTGAATCGCTCACCGATAACCTGGATGATCTCGGCCAGCAGCACGCCATCACTCACATCCTGCTGCAAGTCTTTAATAAGACGCTTGTGTCCCGATTTCGCCAAGTAGTGATTCGCCCAGTCCGTGTAGATCTGCGCAACACATGAGGAAAATGTTCCTTTAATAATCCATCCATCAAAAAACAAAAAGATTTAAACAACTTTGATATAATAGCTAACAGTATACTCTGCACGTTTCTGCTTTTACGCTCTGCGTATCTCTGCTGTGTCCGCACTCTATTCAAATCAACTCCATTGTGTCTTATTCAAGTATTTAGTACTGATGCTCAAATTCTCCAGTCTGACATCACAGAAAAGCTCCTTTACTGGGGCTGTGGGGCAGGAGGAGGGAGACCCCAAGGGAGCTAGAACTAAACCACTGAATGGGTTTGAAAGGAGTCATGTGTTGTTTGTGATTCAAGTGGATCTCTCCAAAACAATCCAGTTACAAGTGAGAAAAAGCAATAAAGCAGACATAAAGGCTAAAATCGTTATGTTTGTTTGGAAAAAGTAATGAAAAGCTTTAGTGGTATACAAGAGTCAAACTTTGAAAATCAACTCAACTTTAACATTAATTCAGTATCTTCTCTTACAAAAAAAGTACTAAAAAGTAGTCTAACCTAATGTTCGAGAGTTTTTTTCATCTATGTATTCAGGCATTACACACACTACCAATCAAAGATACAACATTAGTCACACACATTCCTACAGGGGGCTGAAGTGCTTGCTGTGCGGTGGGTTTCATAAGTAAAGTTGCAGCATTATTGCCGTCTAACTCATGTGAGGAGGAATCAGTTTCCTACAGCTGGGAAACAACAGGTGCACCCTGACTCCTCACCCTCTATATTAAAGTAGACTCTCTCTCTCTCTCTCTCTCTCTCTCTCTCTCTCTCTCTCTCTCTCTCTCTCTCTCTCTCTCTCTCTGGTGGCATTTACATTTACAGTTCTGCATCAGGGTAAAAAACAACACAGATTCACATGTATCTAGCAAACAGAGTAAGGTTGTTTTGGAATGGTGAAATGTACAAATCCAGTTTATGCTATGAAGTTTTGAGGACTAAATGAGTCAGTTGCAATTAAAGATGAGGTGAAGACAGTAGTTGTCTGTCAGCATGTAGTGAGGGTGAAGATAAACATGCCCTCCAGGAACAAAAAGAAGAATTCACATAATACCTGTGTGTCAGACTGTGAGCCAAGTCTTACACCCATCTCTGTGTAAACACCATCATATCTTTTCATGTCAAGATTCACACGGGTCAATATACAGTACAAACAAGTATACTGGTGATCTATTTTATTCAACTGTTCATCTTTTTACTTGCATATACACTGAAAAAAAAAACTAAAATTGTTATCTCAAGGGTCTATTTCTACTTGATCTAACTCATAAAAATTACTTTCATTGGGGTAACTTAACTTGTCAGGCAAATTTAGTCAGATTAAATAGCATTTTTGAATTGAATATACTTTATTGTCCCACTAAGGGAAATTTGTTTTGGACTCCATGCAGAGCAGACATTAACAAATACAAAAAAACAGACATATTCAGTAGCACAAAAAAAATTATTATATATATTTATTTTAATTATTTATATATATATAGCAGCAATAAAAATAAAACAGACAAATAAAAATAAACTACTAACAATTATAAACAATGTAAAATGCAGCCACATTATACTAAATAAAACTACATAGTACAAACTATTATAAATGATAAAGAATACACATCCTAAAAAATAAGTCTCAGGTAATCTTACTTAAAAGTCTATGCCTGATGTAGGCATGAATGAATACTTTGATAATTTGATTTTGATCAATCGTGGAATTCTGTGGTCAATTTTATTTGTATATTGACTGGTAAACTGTAAAATTGACCGCTAGCATCACTGCGGTCTCTTTCTTTTCACATATTAAAATAATTTAACACAAATCAATATTTCATGTCAATTAATTTAATTAGTAAGTAGTGTAATGAGGATAAAGTACAGTCAGCCGGTCAATATCGTAAAAAAAAAAAAAAAACGTCTGACTGTACATTATCCCTTTTAGTAATATATACAGTACAGTCCAAAAAATTATTTTTAAGGGATAGTTCACCCAAAAATGAAAATTCTTTCATTATTCACTTACCCTGATGCCATCCCAGATGTGTATGACTGTCTTTCTTCAAAATAACACAAATTAAGATTTTTAGAAAAATGTTGAAGCTCTGTAGGTCCTTATAATGTAGTAAACGGGTCCATCAGGCTGCTGTCTATTTGACGGTCCAAAAGGCATATTTAGGCAGCATAAAAGTAATCCACAAAACTCCAGTCGATCAATTAATGTCTTCTGAAGCAAATCGCTAATTAAAACTTTATTAACTTTAAAAAATCGCTTCCTGGGGACCTGGGTAGCTCAATGAGTATTGACGCTGACTACCACCCCTGGATTTACGAGTTCGAATCCAGGGTGTGCTGAGTGATTCAAGCCAGGTCTCCTAAGCAACCAAATTGGCCTGGTTACTAGGGAGGGTAGAGTCATTTTGGGTTAACTTCCTCGTGGTCGCTATAATGTGTGATTCTCGCTCTTGGTGGGGCGCGTGGTGAGTTGTGCATGGATGCCGTGGAGAATAGCGTGGGTCTCCACAAGCACTATGTCTCCGCGGTAACACGCTCAACAAGCCATGTGATAAGATGCAGGGACTGACGGTCTCAGATGCAGAGGCAACTGAGATTCGTCCTCTACCACCCGGATTGAGGCGCGTCACTACGCCACCACGAGGACTTAAAGCGCATTGGGAATTGGGTATTCCAAATTGGGGAGAAAATAAAAAAAATGTGCTTCCTGCCAGCAGTCGACGCATCAGTGACGTAAGTGCTATGGCGCGTTCACACAAAAAGTCGGAAGTGCGTGCTTTGTAAACAACAGAGGAACAACCGTCAGGCAAGAGTTAGTTCATTTCAAACAGCATCCCAGCACTGGCTGAAAGCAATGATTTAAAGTTAAAAAAGTTTTAAGATTACTTTTATGTTGCCTAAATATGCCTTTTGGACCATCAAATAGCCAGCAGCCTGTTGGACCCGTTTACTTACATTACAAGGACCTACAGAGCTTCAATGTTTTTTAAAAAATCTTAATTTGTGTCCTGCTGAAGAAAGACAGTCATACACATCTGGGATGGCATCAGGGTAAGTGAATAATGAGAACATTTTCATTTTTGGGTGAAAAATCCCTTTAAGGTTTACATTTAAATTTCATAACAAAATTCCATCAAACTGAATTGAGTAATTTTTTTCAAAAACATAAATACATTTATTAATTAATATTTTTAGTTTTGTTAATTTTGTTAAAAAGTACACAATTCAATTTGATGGAATTGAAATTGAAATGTGTAAATCTTTAAAAATTACTTTAAATAAAACCTTCTACATAAAGTGCATGCCCCATCACGACATTCCCAACATGCAAGGCAATGTCACACTTCCCTCTGTATCTTAACAGCTAAAGACACATTCGATCACTCAAAAACATATATAAAAATATCAGCTTAAGATAATGTTTATGCTGTCTGAGTCACAATCTGAGTCGTTCAGTACGTTTACATGCACTTTAAAAGTTGTCTTTTTAAAATGTCATATAAGTGCTCATCCGGAGGTGTTTTAAGATGCATTCCATGTGAAATTTAAATGTATCTGGCTGTTCAAGCTACATATGTAAACTTTACTCTGAAATATAACTGCTGCTACCGAGTATTTGCATAGGGCTCGCGTCGTGCAATAAATAATAACAAAGGAAGAAACGGATGCATGTTGTAGGAGACGGAACTTTTTTTAAATGTATTTATTTGATGCAGATCGCTGACGAAACTGAAACTAAACACTGACAAGGAACGCAGCTGACGTGCATGATGCATCTTATCTACAACAAGCCCCAACGGGAAAAATACACAGCAAGCACACACAGACACACACGCGCACTGGGCAAAGCCATTTGGCATCAAATAATAGAGTAGATCACATCTTTTAAATTCACTGCCCAGCATAAGCATAATCCGATTTTTGTGAAGTTGGAACTAACATGATTGTAGCTCAGCTTCGTCCAGCATGTATACAAGTTAAGGCCCAAAAATTGTCCATAGCATAGTGCGCATGTTCCGAAAGACAGAGGTGATGTGCAACTTGTATTTCGCTCTTCCTCAGCTGAAGACTGTAGCTTGATTATGCTAAATCTGCTGTAAAACTAAATGTATTGTGATGCAGGAAGCTTCAGTCCCCCGGCTGGACTGGTTTAAATCAAAGAATTGTTACAATCCTTTCACAAGCACAAACAAATTCTACTTTGTGTGAAAATCAAGCTAGCGGGTGTATCTCTTATATTTGCTCTCTTTTGAAGTTGTGGATTCTGCTTGCCATCCATTCTTGACCAGTGTATGAGCAGTCCACACAAAACAACTTAAAGAACTGTGGGTAATCTGAACAGGTGGCTCTTGCACGCATTTGCTGATGAGTGTACCAAATTGTGTGAGTAAGACAGGGAAAATCAAAGCGGCATTTCCACTTTGTGGTACGTTTTCAACAATTTACCAACAGCTGTCACTAAGACTCATCCTTAAAATGAATGCTAGGAGGTAGAACATTGTTCAACTACAAAGACTGTCATTTCAAACACTAATAACAGGGCTGGCTGGCTATGTTAGTCACAGATGCAGTATTGTTCCCAGGCAGAGGCTACAGAACTTCCTTTCAGGTTCACCAGAGATGGCTTTAAATAACACAGCGCTTTAAGGTAATTACAGCAGATAATTTACTGAGGTGAGTGTTAGTTCAGGTAACTGCCTTAGTGAAAGAAAAGGCTTATATCAGCATGAATTTCCATGCTGGTCATGGTTGGAGGACACACTGGTTGGTAAATCTGATTAAGGAAGTCTTGCTGATGAAGCCTGATTAAACTCCAACTTCCCATGCTGATGACCAGCATACAAAACACATGCTGGTAGCCAGTTATGCAGGCCTTTTAAGCAAGTGATCTTAGTAATAAAGGGTATTTGATAAAAATGATAAATTAGTTGAATTATAAATCTGAAACATTTAAAAGATCATACTCCCTCCCATTGGGCCTGTCTTTCAAGGCCACAGCACACTGCAGTCAAACTGAAGTGACAGTAATATAATTAAATATAAATAATAATATATAAAATACATTATTATTGTTATTATTAATAATAAAATAAAATGAAGGCCTGGGTAGCTCAGCGAGTATTGAAGCTGACTACCACCCCTGGAGTCGCGAGTTCGAATCCAGGGTGTGCTGAGTGACTCCAGCCAGGTCTCCAGCTGCTATGGAGGTTAGAGTCACATGGGGTAACCTCCTCGTGGTCATGATTAAGTGGTTCTTGCGCTCAATGTGGCGCATGGTAAGTTGTGCGTGGATCGTGGAGAATAGCATGAGCCTCCACATGCTAGGAGTCTCCGCGGTGTCATGCACAGCAAGCCACGTGATAAGATGCATGATTGATGGTCTCAGAAGCGGAGGCAACTGAGACTTGTCCTCCACCACCCGGATTGAGGTGAGTAACCGCGCCACCACACGGACCTACCAAGTAGTGGAAATTGGGCATTCCAAAATTGGGGAGTAAAGGGGATAAAATAAAATAAAATAAATAAATAAATATAAATCATAAATAACTCTCTGATACTTAAAAAAAAAAAAAAAAAAATCTAAAGTATCTTTAAAATAATTTGCAATATTAAATCAAATTTTAGTCTAATAAATGCAAACTTTGAGCACATGGTGATTGCTTAAACTGAATTCTTAAAATAAATTATTTATTTAATTAAAATAAATTAAAGAACTAACAAATGATTAAATTAAATAAATTATTAAAATCCTTTGTTTTAATAAATTAAAGTGATCTTAACATAAATTTTTTTATATAGGTTTTTCAGAACAGTACTTGAGAAAAAAAAATTATTAGATGAATTATAAACATCGTTGACTTCATAAAATGCACTGCAAGAAGTTATTTCTACCTTATCTGATCCTAAAAAATGATATTCATTGGTGCGTTCAATTCAGGTTTATTCAGCTATATTATACAAAGTACTTCCTTTCACTTGAATAAAATAGTTTATTTACATATTACTTCACAAGTGCACATATTTTCCTTAAAGTGCACAAAATTACTACAATGCAAAATCAACCCACAAATATCATTAAAATTATAAAGAACAGAACAGAACATAATGATATGAACACACATTTGGTATATGTGGTAATTTATTTATAAATTTACTGGTGTTATTCAAGTTAAAATAGCTTGAATAGTCTGTGGCTACCTGCTACATGGGTCTAAATATGCTCATGCTCATGTTGTTCCAAACCTGTTTGACTTTCTTCCTTTTGTGAAACGCGAAAGGAGAAGTTAAGCTGCTCTCTTCCATACAATGAAACTGGATGGGGACCAAAGGTGATCAAGCTCCAAAAAGGACAAAAAGTGCTATAAAAGCATCATAAAAGCAGTTTGTATGACTTGTGCAAGTCTTCGGAATACTTATAATAGCTTTGTATGGCAAACATACTGAACATAAGTTATTATTCACTGAAAATCTAGCTTGACAGCCATGGTCACAATTCACTTTCATTGTATCAAAAAGAGCAGGTTGGACATTCAGCAACTTCTTGTGCTATCTATGGATGTAATTAAGTCATGCAGGTTTCGAAAGACAGGAGGGTGAGTAAAATGATAACAGAATTTTCATTTTTTAGATGAACTATACTTTCAACCTTTTCGCATGAGAGTTTCTCCTATACTGACATATCTCCCAGCGTGAGTTCAATGCGCACTGTAATTAAAATAAATCTTACCTTACACTTCACAGCAGATGTACTGAAGGTCAGATTATATATTATCAAACAAATAATGTGGTTTTTAGATGTTTATAATGATTGATTATGACAGATAAGATGCGATCGCGAATGCACTTGCCGGCTATATTTTTGTTGCAATGCAAGATTGTGTGTTTGTATTTTCATAGAAGCATACAAAAGGAGGAGCATAGAAGGTCCTAAAAACCTAGCCCTTCCACTCTCCCAGCCCTGGAAGTGGTTGTGACGGACGGAATGGGAGAAGACTCAAGTGGACTGACTAGTTTGTATATTCTTTGACATCAGAAATCATGGCCGCAGCTCTGCATCTAAACAGTGCGCTCTGACGGTAAAGGCTTTATACTTTTATCTAGTGATTGTTTCAAAGTTTGTAACATATAAAAATTTTTTACAGTAACATACTGTGATGTTGAAAAGACTATTTGAGCAGCTGGTTCACACGTGAACTGCCCAAATACAAACAACACATCACATGCCCCACCAGAGACAGAAATATACTGGACCACTGCAACACCACAGTAAAGGATGCATATCGCGCTGTCCCACATGCAGCTTTAGGACTCTCTGATCACTGTCTGGTTCATCTTCTCCCGACCTACATGCAGAAACTAAAATCAGCTAAGCCTGTAGTAAGGACTGTAAAGAGATGGACCAATGAAGCAGAGCTGGAACTACAAGCCTGCTTTGAAAGCACTGATTGGAGTGTTTTTTTAAGCTGCAACCACAGACCTGGATGAGCTAACAGATACTGTGACATCATATATCAGTTTCTGTGAGAATATGTGTATCTCTACAAGGACTTTTTTATCATTCAGTAATGATAAAACATGGTTTTCAGCAAAACTCAGACAGCTTTGTCATGCCAAAGAGGATGCTTACAGAAGTGGGGATAAAATCTTGTACAACCAGGCCAGAAACACACTGACTAAGGAGATTAGAGTGGCTAAATGAACGTACTCTGAAAAGCTGAAAAAACAGTTTTCAGCCAACGATCCTGCATCTGTGTGGAGAGGTCTGAAGGACATCACCAAGCACAAGACATCACCCCTTGCTCTGTAGAGAATCAACAAATGGCTGATGACCTAAATGTGTTTTACTGCAGGTTTGAAAAGCCCAGTCTTACACCCCTCCCCCACTCTGATCTTCACTTCACACACCCACTTACACCCACTTACACCTCCTGCAACCCCCCTCCTCCATCCTCATGCTACTCAGCCTGCACTTATGGTCTGTGAGGAGGTTGTGTGCCAGGTCTTCAAGAAAGAGAAGACTAGGAAAGTCTGCGCTGACCAACTGGCCAACATCTTCACACAGATCTTCAATAGATCACTGGAGCAGTGTGAAGTTCCCTGTTGCTTCAAACGCTCCACCATCATTCCGGTCCCCAAAAAAAACCAAATCACAGGACTTAATGACTACAGACCTGACGCTCTCACGTCTGTGGTCATGAAGTCGTTTGAGATACTGGTTTTGGCCTACCTTAAGGACATCACTGGACCCCTGCTAGACCCCCTTCAGTTTTCTTACTGCACAAACAGGTCTGTGGATGATGCTGTCAACATGGGACTGCATTATATCCTGCAACACCTCAACAGATCTGGGACTTATGCAAGGATCCTATTTGTGGACTTCATTTCAGCCTTCAATTCCATCATACCTGATCTTCTCTCAACCAAACTGATCTAGCTCTCCGTGCCCACCCCAATCTGTCAATGGATCATCAGCTTTCTGACAGATAGGCAGCAGCTAGTGAGACTGGGGAAACTCATCCAGGACCCTCACTATTAGCACTGGTGCTCCTCAGGGATACATTCTCTCTCCACTGCTCTTCTTCCTGTACACGAATGCTTCCTACACTGCAAAGGACCCCTCTGTCAAGCTCCTGAAGTAATTAGACAACACCACCATCATTGGCCTCATCCGCGATGGTGACAAGTCTGTATACAGATGGGAGTTTGAACAGTGCGTCTGGTGCGGTCACAACAATTTTGAGCTGAACATGCTCAGAACAGTGGAGATGATAGTGGACTTCAGGAGAAATCCCCCTACAGAACCCCCCCCCCCACCACCACCACCACCACCACCATCCTGAACAGCACTGTAGCAACAGTGGAGTCATTCAGGTTCCTGGGTTCTACCATCTCTCAGGACCTGAAGTGGGACACCCACATAGACTCCATTGTGAAGAAGGCTCAGCAGAGGTTGTACTTCCTTCGCTGGCATCCTCCAGCCACAGGAGCTGCTGACACAGTTCTACTCGGCCATCATTGAGTCTGTCCTGTGTATATCTATAACTGTCTGGTTTGGTTCAGTCACCAGATCAGACAGAAGGAAACTACAATGGACAGTCAAGACTGCTGAGAAGATTATTGGTGCCCCCCTGCCCACCCTCCAAGACCTGTACATCTCCAGAGTGAGGAAACATACAGGTAGAATCACTCTTGACCCCACACACCCTGCCCACTCCCTCTTTGAACTGTTGCCCTCTGGCCGGCACTACAGAGCACTGAGCGCCAGGACATCCAGGCACAAGAATAGTTTTTACCCTCAGGCCATTTTCCACATGAACAATTAAACTGCCTCAGGGCTCCCCTATAGTGCAATAATGTACATAAATATCTCATGTACATATATAAATTCACTCATATTTAATTCAATAACTGTACATACCGCTACCTTGCACATATATTACCACATGTACATACACCATTCTATGTTATATGTCCCATTATTTGTATGTCTATTTATACTCTTACCTTGTTTTATATTCTGCGTCTCATTGTAATATTCTGTGTGCATTTGTTTCTCCTATCACCCCAAAAAATTCCTTGTGTACATGAGAACACTTGGCAATAAAGCTCATTCTGATTCTGATAAACATACACATCTGGGTGATGCTGGAGTCTTCTGAAGGTTTACTTTTATTCTGATGTGACTGTTTTCAAGTAGGGCTTTGTCTTTTTCTCATGCAAATACAGCATGTACTGTATCTGTACACAAACCTATGTACTCAAGCACACAAGCTTTACACGTCAAGTGAGGAACAGAGAACATGGGAGGTCTGGCAGCTACTTGAGAGGTGGTGACAACAACCAAGAATGTGTCTGAAGGGGTGGTGATAGGGTAACGAATGGTCTACACCTCCCTATGCCCCATTTACCTTCAGCTCATACTCTTCAACCCAAAAATCACAACCGCTCAGCTACAAGAATACATTTCATGAAGACAAACCATGCCTGGTCCTACATCATTTAAGACCCCATGTTAAGAACTTAAGTTTTTAAAAGTTAAAAATTATCCATGATAGTGGCACACACAGAAATATGCTGAATAGCAACAAATTATCAAGTACAGATGGTTTGGTCCAAAATCTTGGAGAGATCTCCGTAAACAAAAAATAAATAAATAAATAAAGTGGATCGAGGCATTCTAAGAACTCTAAACAACGCTTCAAAACATATGAAAGCATTGCAGAATTAGTGAAAAAAACTGATTCGTTTTGAATCACTGTATGCAATAACAATCAAAGTTTCACCCCATTAAAATATGACTAAAACAGGATCTATTCTCCTGCCATCTGTGTTGTGTAAAGTCTGCTCTCTGATTGCTGGTGCAACAGTGGTGTCAAGTGTTGTGTAATTCTCCTCTAGAGTGTTCGCTTTCATCTAATAATGCATTGTGGCCAGACACAGACCACAGATGTCTCGTTTATTTATACTCCTCTTAACAGCCTCACAAATTCAATTGAGCAAATCATTGTAGGCTATTCTTTCCCTTAGCCATATTTCCAGGTTACTCCACCTCGACCTTAAAGTTCAGTATCTTACAGTGGTATTACCATGTGAAGAGGTTCCTCTTGCTGATGCGCCAACTAGAACTGGGCAGTTTCTCACAAACAATCTAGCTTATATGAAATCTATCGTGCTTCCAGTTCATCCTGAATCCATCCATCCATTCATCTATCCATCCACAAAATTAAATAATATCCTCAATGAAATGTAAAACTCTGAACTTCTGATTACCACACATTTGCCATGGAAAGAAATCTGTGATAACTTGTTTTAGAACATTTTGGTCTCCAGACCAAAAATTCAAAACTTGCTATGGCTAAAGAAAGACGGTAATTCAGATGTGTAAGTAAACATGGAATCAAGATGGACCCTAATTGATCCATTGGTGCATGACAGTGGCATTTTGTTTGAGGGGGCAAGGGAGGCAGTGCCTCCTCAAAACATTTGTGTGAGAAAACGAATCGAGACTCTCGCACTAAGTGCTCTCGCAGCGGGTCTCTGCAGATCGCTATATGAATGGGATGAGCTGATAGAAGTGGAGAGACTATTTACAGAGTAAGCAACTAATTAACTCGGACACTACAGAATGATTTTGGTTCATGTCTAAATCAAAATTAAATCAACATTAAGTAAAAAAGGTAAAGCTCCGTACTATCTTGCCATCATTATAGAGAAGTAGATGGTGAGTAATCTGAATATAAGATGACTATAAAAAAAATAAAAATAATAATAGGCAAACATATACAGATAAATGCTTGTTGCTGTATTATTGTTGTTGTTCTTTTTTCTTTTGAAGAAATGTAAAATAATAAGAATAATAAAACACACAAACTTGATGAGTCTTTGATTTCACTTGATATAGTATGCATAAAAACAGCCTTCCCATTCACAAATCTGATACATGGCAATGAACATATAAGCATAGCCTGTGTCAAATATTTGGACATTTATAGGCTACATATTCAAATTTCATGTTAAATATATGTAGTATTTTGACATCTAGAATATATTGTTGAATATATGTGCAAGCACGTTACTTTTTTATCAGTGAAAATCATACATGAACATACATAGTATGGGCCTTTGTGTTTTACCTATTGCTGTGAAATATTTTATTTCTGTGGTCAAACTGAATTGAAATATGAATTTTTATTGGACAAAAAAACCTAAACAAAAAAATCCTGAAAGCTAAGATGCCACTCTGCCTCCTCATTTCAAAAGTCCACCACTTGACACTGGTGAATGTTATTCCAAAGGAAAAAAAAAAAAATTTACCTTTCATCAAAATATACACCTATGAAACAACTTTCCCTTTTCTGTTGATGTTGCAAACTTTCTTATTTTTAAACTTCTCCCCTCCAACCACCTGTGATGTGGATACCATTTTCACAATCCAATCAATTCCTAGTGGATAAAATCAAGTCCCATCCAACATTTAATTTAATTTAATTTATTTTTACCAGATAAATATCCCGTTTCACTTAAAAATGCATCACATTATGGATGTAAAATGGGTTGCAAATCTGAATATGTTCTATTTGATAATGAAATTCAGTCATTATTTGGGCTGCAACTAACAATTCTTTTGATAATCGACTAATCTAACGATTATTAGAACGGTTATTCGACTAATCGGGCGATTATTGCAATGATTAATCATTAGTTCTAAACCGATTATTCAGCTTGTGCCTCGACTTAAAATGTTGTATTAAACGTGCTTACTAACAATAAAGAGGAGAAAATCATCTTTTAAAAATATCATTAAATGACATTCACTGAATTACAAGGGGGGAAAAAAAACTTGGATTTTTATTGTTTAATTCATTAAAAAATCACTGCAAAAAATCATATAATCAAGTGTTTTTGTCTTGATTTCCATTTAAAATGATCTAAAAATCCTTCAAAAAAGATACATTTACTTGAGAAGCAACATATACGATATTTAGACTTGCTTTAAGAGAATGTATCTTGAATATAAGTGTATTTTGTATATAAGTGTGTTTTTACACTTGTTTATACTTCTGCGAGTGCAGTAAAGACAAAATATACTTATATACAGTTATTATTTGGACTTTAATAAAGGATGCATTAAAGATATAATGCCAGGGTGTTTCATTATTAACGCTCTGACTCTCAAGGTCTAAGTGAAAGTGGAATATCAAGGGGACGAGACAATACTTGAATGATAGACCATGATCACAGTTCTTTAATGAATGAATTTAAACTAACAAAAGGAAGCACTGAATCAGGTCACAATAAAACCTCATCCATACAGAAGGGAAAATATAGGAACACACGCTTTTCTCTGTTGTGCATAGACCAGCTAACAACTTAAACAGATGTATATTATCAAATTCATTTATACTCTGGAAGCTTTTGTAAATGCTGCAAGAGGTCTGTCCTTAGTTTTCTCATGCCCCTGTGTCTGCATCTCTGCCTCGACCCCTAAACCGTAATTGTCATCCTTGCATGACCTAAAAGTGCCCTCCTTTTAAGTGTTTTCCCTCAGCCTGTGATCAGATTTCGACCCAGTTAAATTAGCTGTCCTTTTGCCCATCAGGAATAGGAAACCTCAATTCCTGGAGGAGAGTGAACCATTTAGACAGTTACCACACAAAAGCAACAAGATGACAAGAGGGAAAAAAAAAGACATGTTTGGGTTTCTTTAGAGAGATTTACAAGTGGGCAGAAATAAAATGCAGCACTTTGATGAACAGCTCCACAAACTTAAAGAGTTGTCCTACCTTGTATGTAACTAACAATATGTAGATTGTGGTTGGTGCACAGCTAGGTAAGTCTGCAACCTTAATTTATGCTGCCAGTGCGTCCTCCTGGGAAGTTCCTATACTTACGAGTTCAGAAACTGTAATTATGATGTGATGAGCGTAAGTGATATAAGCTTTTTTACATTTATTGTCTCTATAACTTTTTCCCTTCCCAACAAAAATGGGAAGTTCTTGAAGAATAAATGAAGAGCAAAAGATGCACTAGTAAATGTGTAACAGACCTTATTTACAGCAGCACAACCTTTGATTTTTGACAGGAATGACAACAAGGCTGTGAGTTATGGACGTACAGTCTCTTCAATGTTTTTTGATAGTTTCGCTGACCAAGAAATTTCAGTAGACAAAAAAATCCAGGCAACATGAGTTCTGGAAAATAAGATGTGGTCTATGAGCTTTTTGATAGCTTTATACAGTAAATGTCATTAAAGAGAAGCTAAAGCCCATAGTATACCTTGGTTTTGACACAAACACTTAGTGTCTGTGTACAGTCGAATGCTAGCCTTTCAAAGTATTCTTCATTTGAACAGGCGGTTGGTGCATGCACGCTACAACTGCTATGAGATACTGGACTATTTCTTTTCAGTTTAGACCCATAAAGTTGTCTTTATATTCCTCAGACTCGAGTTATACAATTACAGGTATCTCCTAACGTCCTCACACGTGTTCTTGACATGCACATCCGTTGTTGCTTTTTTTTTTTTACCTTCGTCTCCTGTTGTTTAGCAAATAGTACATCTTCTTATACCAGGCACATATGTATACTGCACATTCAGAGTAGGCGTGGTTAGAAAAATCGGGCCGCACGCGTTCAGTGCTTGAGCACTCTGCTGATGAGGAAATTTGCATGATGCGTCTGGTGTTAGCATCTGACCGAAGTACACTTTGGGCTTAAGTCTATCCCTAACAGCCTCATTTTCATTTGCATCAAAAATTAAAGATGACGCTACTGTGAAAGGGTCTATTGAGGCTTTGTTTATGTATTATATCATTATTGTGCTGCCAAAGAGAGAGGGGGGAAAAGTAGTCGTATAAGCCTATCGTCCTATTAACTGTTTAAATGAGTATCACTTTCTGGCAAGCTTGGTCGGCAATAAAAATTCACACAAAATACATAACACAAACACAATTACACAATTATACATTTTTATTATCAATACTAATTTGCTTCCACCTTGATTCTTTGACATTCCCCCAACTCAGTAAATGGGGGTGCAAAGTAAATGCGACATTGTGGTGCCGTTCATCTGCACCGATCATTCCGACAAAACAGCTTTGATCTACTGATGTCCATTTCACAAGCAATTTTTAAAACCAGTTCTTCATTCAAAGAGTGCTCCACTTCAAAAAAAATGGCGTAAAATACCATGCAGGGACTTTGGGAACACTTTTGAGAAATGACTCAAATGTATTGGTTAATCGTATTTCTGAATTAGTTCAGTGGAACAAACCGATTTGCTAACATTAATTGGACTTCCTGACAGATAATATCAGCACTTAATAAGTCACTAAAAGTACCACTAAAAGCAGAGGATATTTATAAAATGAATAAAATTAGGCAGAGGCTATTTGGACTAGGTGCAAATAGCAATAGATAATATTTGTGCAAATAGTGTTATGCTATTTGCACTCCTAATTAAATAGCAGTGTGTTTTATTGTTTATTGTGTTTATTGTGTTTATTTAGAGTCCCATTGACACCCTACACCCATCCCTACCCCTAAACCTAACCATAACCTTACTTTACAAAAATTTACCATGGTTTTACTACAGTAACCTTAGTATCA
This sequence comes from Myxocyprinus asiaticus, assembly GCF_019703515.2. Taxonomy (NCBI): domain Eukaryota; kingdom Metazoa; phylum Chordata; class Actinopteri; order Cypriniformes; family Catostomidae; genus Myxocyprinus; species Myxocyprinus asiaticus. The sequence goes on along the minus strand of NC_059344.1, from coordinate 14,786,229 downwards.
CCATGGTATTTTGTAATAAAATCATAGTAACCACAAAATGAAAACATGGTTACTATATTAACATGATATTACTGTAGTAACACCATGGTCAATTGCATTAAAACTATGGCTTCCACCAAAAGACATGGTTACTTCAATATTACTATAGTAAAACCATGGTTAATTTTGAACGGATAAAATCTTTCCCTCAACTCCCGGACCGTCACCATGACCAAATCACAGCGAGGCAATGAAACTTTATATACATTTGTATTTATTATTATAAGTAGTATTAAAGGAAATATTAAGAGTGGAGAAAAAAGGGACAAAAGGGGGAATTGAACCCAGGTCCTTCCGCCCTAACAAAGCACATCCACTCAGTCTTTACACTCTATGTCATTGCAGGTGCCGTTTCTGTATTTCCACCAGACTATTTGAGTGCAAATAGCCATGCTGTGTGGCAGGTGCTATATACACCTAGTGCAAAAAGCCACTTTTGGTAAGTTTACCCTTTTGGGTGAATATCATATGTGTGTGGCTCTCTGGTTGTGTCCGCAGGGCACCACAAGCATTTCAAGTGGCGTTGGCCTTGTGCTAACAGAAAAGGCTCCAAGAGGAGCTCTTGATTGCTGTGATGTCTGTGGTTTGCAGATGAAAGAGCAAGCATTAGATTGATGTGAGTGAGAGAGCTCTGCCAAATACGACCTTTGGGGCTGTGAGAGTTCAGCAAGGATTAAGAGCCTCATTCAGGCCAAACAGAAAGCAGGAAATGTTGACTCGATTTCACACAAGTGGTGCTTTCAAGATGAACTACTTAACACATTACTCCAATGGGAGCTAAGAAAGTTCAGTGTAATCTGTGCTAACCGGAATAGAGCTGATGATGATACTTTAGCTGCGGTTCTCAAAATAAACACTACACTTTTAGTTTCAACACAGTGACTGGTACACAAACACACAATCTGCCATCTGCTGAATGTAAGTACTGTTTTTAGCTAAATGCCTATGAGACAGCGCCCAGATTGTATACGGCTGTACTGCAGAGGTTGACATGGGTCTGTCCTCTCAGCAGGGCACTAAACACCATTAACTTCTCCTCACCTATGAATAAGAGATTTGATAGAAATGACAGTTCTCTCTCACTCTTTGCTGAAATATGAATATAACATGCAGACTTTTGCTTCAACCCAAAACTCTAAGCAATGACTGTTAAGCAAGAGTGCCAAAACTTCTCAAACTACTATAACCTCTCCATAACCTCATCATGGTAGTGAATTGGTGGAATATTACTACATGTAGTGCATATTTTACAGGCATATGCTCACATGGATGGTGCTCACATGGGAAACAAGTGTTCGCATCACTTCCCCCCTTTGCACACTTTTTTCCACATTGTCTCCTGACATCTCTCTGCTCTCTGTGTTTCCTACAGCAAGCATCACTATTACCAGTCCTCATATTTAATGTATGGTTAGGGATTTGAACAAATCCTTAACTCTAGATATTAAACTTTGGTATGTAAGTCGGCCTTCAGTTTGCGATACGGGCATGAATGATAACTCAAATCGAGCAGCTTGTTGAGGAAAGGTGAGCTATTGTTTTTAGAAGGGATCAGACTTAACATTTTTGCAAACAGGACAGTAAATCAGGCAAAACAAATATTAACAAATACAACTTTAGATTTTAAAAATGAATTAGTTAATGTCGTAATTAACATTAACAAACACTCGTGCTGAGTGACTCCAGCCGGGTCTCCTAAGCAACCAAATTGGCCTGGTTGCTAGGGAGGGTAGAGTCACATGGGGTAACCTCCTCGTGATCACTATAATGTGTGGTTCTCGCTCTTGGTGGGGCGTGTGGCAAGTTGTGCATGGATGCCGCGGATAGCGTGAAGCCTCCACGCGCGCTACGTCTCCGCGGTAACGTGCTCAACAAGCCACGTGATAAGATGTGTGGATTGACGGTCTCAGACACGGAGGCAACTGAGATTCGTCCTCCGCCACCTGGATTGAGGCGAGTCACTACGCCACCACGAGGACTTAGAGCGCATTGGGCATTCCAAATTGGGGAGAAAAGGGGAGAAAATAAAAATAAAATAGAAAAAATTAACAAACATTAATAAATGCTGTAAAAGTGTAGTTCATGTTAACTGATGTTGTTAACTAATGTTAACAAATGGCACTTTATTGTAGTGTTTACCAAAAGAGCAAAAAAAAAAAAAAGGAAAAAAAAAAGAAATTCCCATAGTTGTTCTTTGATGCACCCAAGCCATATCTAGGGACCCGGATATCATACAGACTTCTTTTTTTTTACTTAAGCCTGAAGGCAACCATCTAGCAATTGCTCAGAGCAACTACCTAGCAATGCCAACAACCTAGCAACCACAAAGCAAAAAGCCCAATAAATGAAAAAGGCATATCTTTGATATTGATGGCCCTAGTGCCTCATGGTTCTTCTGACTTATGTGGGCAGTCTATCAATCTTCAATCAAGTAGTATGCAGAGAACAAACTTTCTATTGGAGTTAAGGAGGGAGATTATTTAGGCAGCTCTATACTATGGGGTCAACGTTTGGTGACCCTTGATAGTAAATCACGAGCTCTTATAAAATGGTCCCATATTGCAAAACACTCAACAGTTCAGAAGGTCATAAAATCAATAAACAATAAATCTGATAAAATAACTAGAGAGCAAGTCTTACACTTTAATTTTCCAAAATGCGCAAATGGAGTCACATTGGCATTTGCATGCTCATACTGTATGTGAAATGTGGATCTGTACTTAGTCTAATCAACGTCTTGATTAGGTTTGAAACTAATTAAAAGTACTCGAGTTGTTTATCTCTTGTCCTATGGGTTTGAAAAGCTGCACAAAAAGAGTTGGACATTCAGTAATGAAGGGAATGAATGCCTGTGGAATCTCATCAATTTGTGAGGTGCTTTCAGTATTCGTTCTGTTCCCTTCCTTTCTCTGTGTCACTGCAATATTCATCGCTGATATTATCGGGTCACAGTGACACGTTCCAGCCTCCATCACATCCCCTCCTTCTCTCGTGCACATATCCGACCTTAAACATATTCAGTTCACTGCCACTTGTGCTGGGCTCCACATGTAATACATAATTAAACAGCACCCCTTATCACCTCATCTCCAGACAAGCAATAAGCCACCCTGCCTTTGTGGCTTTGACGTGCAGCGGATAAGACCACGGCAAAAGTGAGAGAAAAGACAACGGTGTATGTGTAGAAGAAAAGGATTAATAAAGAGAATATGCAGGGTGTTTTCTCATATAACACTGCATTTTTAATAAGCTGAGCTGTTGCTTAATTAATACCCCTCAAATAATGCGGCTGTTTAATGTAAACAGTACATCACAGCAAATTAAAGCGAAACCTCGCAGTCCAGGTTTTATGTTAACAGAAAACATCACACACAACAACAAACAAGAGCCCTTCTGGTAAATGCAAATGTAAAAATATAGTAGTACTTTTTGAATACCTCAAAAGAAATATGAGCTTATTGTGCTGTCCAAACTATAAAATAAATATAAAATAAAATATTATATTCTTAAAGGGATAGTTCACCCAAAAATGAAAATTCTCTCATCATTTACACACCCTCATGCCATCCCACATGTGTCTGACTTTCTTTCTTCTGCAGAACACAAATGAAGGTTTGAGAAGAATATTTCAGCTCTGTTGGTCCTCACAATGCAAGTGAATGGTGACCAAAATCTTGAAGCTTTAAAAAGCACATAAAAGCAGCATAAAAGTAATTCACACAACTCCTGTGGTTAAATCCATATCTTATGAAGCGATATGATAAGTGTGGGTGAGAAAAATATCAATATTTAAGTCCTTTTTTACTATAAATATCCACTTTCATTTTCACATTCTTCTTCTTTTGTTTTTGCCGATTTAAATTCTTCGTGATTATCGCCACCTACTGGGTAGGGAGGAGTATTTATAGTAAAACAGGACTTAAATATTAATCTGTTTCTCACCCACACCTAACATAACGCTTCTAAAGATGCATGGATTTAACCACTGGAGTTGTATAGATTACTTTTATGCTTTTATAGGTTGCTTTTATGTGCTTTATTGGAGCTTCAAAGTTCTGATCACCATTCACTTGCATTGTGTGGACCTACAGAGCGGAGATAATCTTCTAGACATGGTTGTGTTCAGAAGAAGAAAGAAAGTCATACACATCTGGGATGGCATGAGGGTGAGTAAATGATGAGAGAACTTTCATTTTTGGGTGAACTATTCCTTTAATGAGTATCTTTGTTTTCTTTTCCAGTAAAAATAAATAAATATCCAAACATACTTAAAATAAGACAAATTCAATGCAAAATTGCAAAAGATATTAACACTTGTTTTCAGAAAATGGATCTTCAACATAAGTGTATTTTTTCGTCACTTAAACATCAGGTGAATTTACCTTGTTCTCAAGTTGAACAAATGAGCAGCAATATTTTGTTTAAAACGTACAACTGATGATAATACACAACTAAATCGCATTACCGACAGCTATTCAACAAACAAATGAAATCCTAGAAGTATTTTACCAGTTTCATGCTGTGATTGTTTTGATCCCAGCGCCACAGCATCACACTCATCTTCCTTTTAAACTTTATCTTCCTTACTTCACCTGCCGGTGGTCAAGATAAACAAATCTCATTTACAATCCATCAGAGGAAGAGTGCAGCATCCATCTACTGCACACTCTTTTTAAAATACCATCCACCGGGAGAGAGATCTTAAAGAGGTGAGGAAAGGTCTGAAGGCAAGGAAAGAATGATAGACCCATGCTACTGGAAAAATGGAAGTAAAATGAACATAGTTTGAAATCAACAGTTAGCAAGAGAGATGCAGTGGAGTCCCAACTCCACAATAAGAGACAGGTGAGTGAGTGGATAGGTAACAGAGAGAAATAAGAGAGAAAGTAAATGAGACAGACCTCTCACCACTAATGTTGTGCCATGCTGGGGGCAGCTGCCTTTGGTCTGAAACACACACTCAGGGGAGGAGACACCAGCGAATGCTCACATGAGCCAACCCAAACAGCTGAGGGGGGCGGGGAGGATAGACCAGCTGGATAGGCAGTCCTCTATCAGCAATGGATGGGGGAATCCCTCCTCTCCTCCCCCACATGACCCCTCCATTACACCCACTCCCTCCATCCATCCATACCTCCCATGAAAGGTCTCTTAAGAGCACCATTAGTCAAGCATAGAAGACTTCATATGATCATTTAAAACAACCTTTCAACTCAAAATGGTCAACAAGTGAAATTAAAGAAAAAAATAGGAACTTTGCTTTCTTAAATGCATGACCAAATCTCGGTAAATTCCTGAAATTCATTTCAACTTATTGTAAACTTTTGCTTGCAAAGCTTCAATCATGCAATATTCTTTGCCTAATGTCCCATAAGATTACTACTATATAAAATGCAGCTAATTGCATACCCAAGCCATGCTAATTAAATCAGAATCAATACAGCTGATACAACACTATACTGTATAGTGTTATTGCAAATGCAACTGTCATGCAGATTAAAACTACCTTGATAAATACTGAAATCTAAATCCAACCTCCAACATGAACCGCCAACCTCCATATTACATTAAAAAAAATTAGATATTTTCTCTGTATTGAGTAAATAAGATGTAGTGGTATTTTGGGAAAGCTGTTCCAGCAGTTCTCTGGATCTGGTAAAGTTCCTAGAAATCTTCCACTCTAATGATAGTGTGGACAAAGGCTGACTCCCAAACCACATACTGTACATTGAAAAAAAGTGGTAACCTGCAAAGTTAGCTCAAGGATCTATTTCTACTTGATCTAACCCATAAAAATGACTTCCGCTGGTGTGGCATCATTTTTCTGTTTGATTCAGTTGGACTAAATAACATTTCTGATGTGAATAAAACCAGTTAAAGGGATAGTTCACCCAAAAATGACTTTCTTCTGTAGAACACAAATGAGGATTTTTCGAAGTATATCTTAGCTCTGTTGGTCAATGAAAGGAAATGGTGACCAAATGTATGAAGCTCCAAAAGCACATAAAGGCAGCATAAAAGTACTCCATATGCCTCCAGTGATTAAATCCATGTCTTCTGAAGCCATAAGATGAGTGTGGATAAGAAACAGATCAATATTTAAGTTCTTTTTTTACTATAAACCTACAGTTTCACCAGTCCTCCTACACGTTCACTAGAGGATCGAGTTCTTCTTCTATTTTTTTTGCTGGTTCGCATTCTTCTTGCATATCACCACCTACTCGACAGGGAGGAGAAAGAAAAAACGGGAAGGATAGAGCAAAGGAAAAGAATGAATAAATCATATTTGAACAACAGCCCAGTAGGTGGCGATATGCATGAAGAATGCAAATCATTAAAAAAACAGAAGAACTCTCGTGAACATGCAAATGAAGGCTGTTTGAAATTATATTCATAGCAACAAAAAAAAAGGACTTAAATGTTGATATTTTTCACACCCACACCTATCATATCACTTCTGAAGATATGGATTTAACCTCTGGAGTTGTGTAGATTACTTTTATGCTGCCTTTATGTGCTTTTGGAGCTTCAAAGTTCTGGCCACCACTCACTTGCATTGAATGGATCAACAGAGCTGAAATATTCTTTTAAAAATCTTCTTTTAAGGTCCCTGGATCAAGTGTGCTAAAAGCATGAAGTAAAACACTACAGCCACTGCTATATTCCATGGTGTCTGCATACAAGAAATGTATTATTAATTTACTGTTAACTACATAATAATTTATTATCAATATTTAAGGACATATATATTTTTACAAGTAAATCTACAGTATGTGGTAACTGCTTAATTAAAATGGCAAAATGGAGCTAGAGGCTATTTAATGTTACCTATTGTTAGATAGCTGCATAGTCTCTGGATTTCCACACAAAATATTAAAGCACACTGTACTTATCAATTGACTGGCAATGAATATTCAAAAAGTCTGTCATTTGTAGAGGTGATTAATGGGACAGGTAATCAGCTCTCACGTCATGTTGTTCCAAACATGGAACACAAAAAGAGATGTTAGGCACAATGTTAGGGACTGACAGCCTCAGTTACCATTCACTTTCATTGCATCTTCTTTCCATAAAATAAAAGTAAATGGTGACTGAGGATGTCATTCCCTAACATTCTGCCTAACAACTTCTTTTGTGTTCCATGGAAGAAAGAAAGACATATGGGGTTTGGAACAGCATGAGGGTGAGTAAATGACTATTTTTAGGTGAACAATAACCCTCTATGCTAGTCTGATTAAGGAAGATAAGCGAATTTAATTAAGCACACTAACCTTAGCAGGCCATCTAGTGTGCAAACAGTGAAATAATGGGCAATGAATAAGAAAATGTGTTGACACTGATGCAATGATTAATGTGTTTGATGTGAAAAAGGCTGGTGACAAAAATGATGATCAAGAATCCAGATCTGTCTGTCTGCTGTTGTGGAGCATTTGTGTAGCTGAGACTTGTCAGCCTCGTGCAGACCCTGAGGGTCTTAAAACACAGAGGTCAAAACCTCTTTTACTTTTTTCCACATCTGTGGTGGCCAGTGTTGGGGAGTAATGGAATACATGTAACGGAATTACGTATTTAAAATACTAAATATAAGTAACTGTATTCCACTACAGTTACAATTTAAATCATTGGTAATTAGAATACAGTTACATTCAAAAAGTATTTTGATTACTGAAGAGATTACTTTGCATTTTATTGCCATTTGTTTCATTTCATATTTAGTCCTTTCAGATGGAAAACATTTATACATATAAATGATGCGATCCAAAGTGCATTTGAACAGCGGTGAAACACTTTCTTATGATGTGTTACATTCATACGAGCAGACAGAGAAGTAAGTTTGAAGTAAGTTTGGAGCAGAAGAAATAGAAATAAACCTTGTGTAAATTGTCAGCTTTACACTAAGCTAAAATGCTATTTCTAGCCATTTCACATGCACATGTTACCAGGCAAAATCATATTTTTTTTTATCAAGATAATTCACGTTGGATCATAATTTCTTTTTTCTAGTACGACCTTTGATATTAGGGCAAAAACCATATTCTTGATAATATTTTTTGTATTGTTTTCTTGTAAAAATATCTAAAAATCCTTAAAACAAGATCAATTAGATTGATCTTGTTTTAGAAACAACACTGCATAAGATATTTAGGTTTTTCAGAGACTGTATTTTTAACATGTGTATTTTGTCTTACTGCACTGGCAGATTTTTTATAGTCAAAACAAGTGAAAAAAATCTACCAGTGCTGAAGAAGTAATCCAAAGTATTTAGAATACGTCACTGACCTTGAGTAATCTAACGGAATACGTTACAAGTTACATTTTACAGTATGTATTCTGTAATCTGTAGTGAAATACATTTCAAAAGTAACCCTCCCAACCCTAGTGGTGGCATAGTGTGTGACGTGTGTTTTGTACAGACTGCTGGTATGATCTGTGGTCTGGAGACACGAGGTGTTCTCCATGACTGAGCTCTCGCCAAAACCTAGCCAAACCACAAATTACAAGCCAAAATTCAATTTCTGGGGATCGCCCAACTTTCTGCCCTCGTTCCCACACTAAAGAGCCCTGGAGGCTGCAAAATGAACGCACACTTTAAAAATACAAAAGCCGCACAGGAGTTCTTATTCAGTCAGATGTTTTAAAACTGTGACTGTGGGGATCTAGAGCTAGAACATATATTAGCAGTGCCAGGGAAGCTACTGTGAAACCACAGTTTGCCAAGCTACAATCTACTCATCAATTCAAGCAGTTAAACTAAAGTTAAGCTACCCTTCAAAACGTTATCTACATGACAAGCTACTCAACCTATAGTCAAGCTAACCTTTTCAAAAATAGTTAGCTCAAAAGCTACTTGCTAACATAGCTAGCAATGAAGCTATTAGAGAGGCAATATCTTTTTTTAATATACAGTTGTGCTCAAAAGTTTGCATACCCTTGGAGAATTGGTAATATATGTACCATTTTTAAAGAAAACACGAGTGAGCAGGCAAAACACATTTCTATTATTTCTTATGGGATTCATATTCAACTGTAGGTTATAACAGAATGGCACAATCATAAAACAAAACATGGCAACAAAGAAAAAAATGAAATGACCCCTGTTCAAAAGTCTGCATACCCTTAGTTCTTAATACTGTGTATTGCCCCCTTTAGCATCAATGACAGCGTGCAGTCTTTTGTAATAGTTGTCAATGAGGTCCCAAATTCTTGCAGGTGGTATAGCTGCCCATTCGTCTTGGCAAAATGCCTCCAGGTCATGCAAAGTCTTTAGTCGTCTTGCATGAACCGCACATTTGAGATCTCCCAAGAGTGGCTCGATGATATTAAGGTCAGGAGACTGTGATGGCCTCTCCAGAACCTTCACCTTTTTCTGCTGTAACCACTGGAGGGTCAACTTGGCCTTGTGCTTAGGGTCATTGTCGTGCTGGAAAGTCCAAGAGTGTCCCATGCGCTGCTTTCGTGCAGAAGAATGCAAATTGTCTGCCAGTATTTTCTAATAACATGCTGCATTCATCTTGCCATACATTTTCACAAGATTCCCCATGCCTTTAGAGCTCACCCCCCACCCCCCAAAACATCAGTGAGCCACCACCATGCTTCACAGTGGGGATGGTATTCTTTTCACTATAGGCCTTGTTGACCCCTCTCCAAACATAGCGCTTATGGTTGTGACCATAAAGCTCTATTTTTGTCTCATCACTCCAAATTACAGTGTGCCAGAAGCTGTGAGGCATGTCAAGGTGTTGTTGGGAATATTGTAACCGGGCTTTTTTGTGGCATTGGTGCAGTAAAGGCTTCTTTCTGGCAACTCGACCATGCAGCTAATTTTTGTTCAAGTATCGTCGTATTGTGCTCCTTGAAACAACCACACTGTCTTTTTCCAGAGCAGCCTGTATTTCTCCCGAGGTTACCTGTGGGTTTTTCTTTGTATCCCGAACAATTCTTCTGGCAGTTGTGGCTGAAACCTTTCTTGGTCTACTTGACCTTGGCTTGGTATCAAGAGATCCCCGAATTTTCTACTTCTTAATAAGTGACTGAACAGTACTGACTGGCATTTTCAAGACTTTGGATATCTTTTTATATCCTTTTCCATCTTTATAAAGTACCGTTTAGGATGCATTAAGTGACTGAATCTGGCTTACACTCTTATAACACTCCAACGAGAGTTACGTACTGTAATATTTCTAATGACTTTACTTTTCTCACTAAATCAACCTTAACAATAGCTAATTGCCTTTTTACAACTTAATCAAAGTCTGAGAAAACACATTGAACATTTCAACTGATTTATTGTGCTTCCCTAGCACTACGTGATTTGTGGCGAATGCTACATGTGTCAAGCAATAGTGAACAACCTCATTAAAAAACAACAGCTTTGAATCACAGGCTGCGCTCGCCATTCATTCTGTCAATGCTGGTAAAATAAATCCAAGCATGTGTGGACAATGTGGGGGCTCACCCTGTGGAGAGGGCTCTTTGTTTTTCGAGACCCCATCATCTGCTTTTCAGGGGTTTGGGGGACGAATAGCGAGGACAGGGGGGTAAACAGGTCCCTACTGCCAGGCTGCTGGGGGGTGGGTGGGACATATGGGCTTACTGGGGCTATGACACAAAATCACAAGGGATTCAGAGGCACCCTGGCTGTTCTGAAAGAGAAAAGAGCTTGTGGTGGAGGGGCTGTGCGAACTCAGGACCAAGTCAAAATGAGGGGACACTTGTTAGGACCTTCCAGCTGCTGATGTCAGGATTCTGTTAGGTTCATTTTAGCATCTTCCTTCAGCTTCTCCTCAACCCATACAAAAAATAAACATGGCAAGTTTCCTCCAACATACTAATATAATTACCACACAAATTCTCATAAAATAGTTACAGTCATAAGACTGTGATAACTTGAAATTATATACCATAAAATTTTTTGATTTTGAAAGCTTTTCTAAAGAGATCCCATATTCATTTATAATATTTTAGTGACAATAACTGCTTTAACTATATGTTAAATTTTATGGTTAATTTTTTAAGTGTTGTGATAAGTAGTTTCCTTGGTATTTATTTATCAAATTATCAAACTTTCATTTCTAAAAGTGTAAACGTGCAGCTGAAGTGTGTTACTTCAGTGCCTCTAGTGGCACCAAATGATATTGCAAAAAAATAAATAAGGTTTCAAACAGGTTTCCCTGAATACTCCCCACATCTGCCACTGGTTGGACAAATAGATTGTCCCGCTCCAACCTCACGCCATTGGTTGAGTCAATGTTGTCATGTTGGGCTCAAACACTGACTTATTTATTGTTGTCTCTGCATATTAAACTGGGATATGCAAAGATATTTTAACATTTAAAATTTACCTTAAAAAATGTCTTATAAAAATGTTTACATTCATAAATGTTGTCACACATTTCCCTAGATTTTCAATACAGCATGAAACTGAAGCAGTCACGATACACATATTATTGTGTGCTAAAAAAACGACATCCTACATGCGCAACATCATGGTTATATCTGTGGGTGGTTGCCAAAGTAAACATCAGAATAATGAAAAAGTGTTTTAAGCAGAACCCATGATGAGAACTGCTGTTAACATGCTGTTAGACTAAGTATGTGAAGCCTGAACCACAATCTCTCATTTATCATCTGATTATCCTCTTTTGATACATTTAATATGAAATGAACCACAAAATGTAATAGTAATAGACATGTTTTATTTTTTATTTTTTATGAAGCTCAGAGATGAGGCCATAGCGGTCCCTTACAAAAACATACCATGATACAGTGATGTATAAGATGAAATTGAAATGTGTACTTAAAAATAAGCTAAAATATTTTTTAAGTGAAAGTGGCAAGTTATTTTCAAATGTCAAGACTAACATATATCCCAAGCAAATATCACATCACATGCTCTCATCTTCTTATTTTATCCCACATCACAGCTTCATCGGCTGTGACCTTTCACCTTGACCTGTACACAAATGCATGTTGACCTTTACTGTTCACATCGTCCACATGTCGCCAGATCTGTGATCAAATTACCAATCAGCATCCGGACACACAACGGCATGTTTCTCAGCATGATGGCATCTCTGTCACAGAGTACCATGAGGAGAAGTTGAAAGGGTGGGACTTAAACAGAGACACTTTGGCTTATTCACTCAGGATGACAGATGTCTTGACTGATATGTCCAAGGACAGATGGAGGTAGTGCAATCACAATACAGTATATGCAGATAACTGAAAAGAAAGACACTCAGTCTAGGATCCCATCATTTATAATGATGATAGTGAACACACTCTATAGATGTGAAGAATGTATATACAATTGAACCATTTTGGTCCATTTTACTAGAAAGATATAAAGTAGAGAGCGACAGGTAAGGATCACGGCTGAACAGTCAGGAGCACATGGGCTAACTGAATAAAATGTTGAAATAAAAATATTCAGCTTTATCTGTGATTTGATATTCCAGTTAATATCCGATGGCTGAATGTATTGTACATTCAAATAGCACTGAAAAAAGCAAAAGCGAAAAAGTTACTTGCTGAATGTAAGCAAAATTAACCTTGGGTTGTACAATCTGCTATTTTAAATCTAAGAACAACTACAATGCGTGTGCTGCAAATTGCCCACAGAGGAATTCAACATCTAAACAAAAGACTTCAAGATTCCTGTCCAAACTGAGACGTGCAAATAACTGAACATCAAAACAGTCTTGAATCTTCCTCTCCTTTAATCTGATACGCACAACATTCTCAATTCCATATGCAAATGTTTGCTCAAAGACATTTTAAGGAGAAATAAAAATACAGACTTTATTTCCTCCACTGAGATAGATATGTGTTGAGTGTTATTCAGCAGGAAGCACTGCAGTCTCTCATCTGATGGGATTTAAAAGAAGCCCTCAGTCTTGCAAATATACACACTGTGTAGCAGGCAGTTTGTCATGCATTTAGGACACCTGCTGTGCCTACAACACGAAACAAGCTTCTAGAGTGTTTAAAAGTACTTTCAAACAGTGATCTACTTTGTATTCTTCATATCATTAGGGAAAAGTAGTGTTTCGCTAGTAAAAGCAGATGGTGGCAGATGTGTGAAGAAATCTTGCGGGTTCAGTATAATCAGATTCAGCCGACTCTCTGCACATTCTCACAGTATTAGGATGCTGTTTAAGTACAAACTGCGTAAAAGTCTCTTTAGAAACTCTGCAGGCAAAAATGGGCATTATGCTATGCATAAGAGCAATTTATTTTGGGTTAGAATACAAGATGAATGTCCTTAAAGAAACTTTTTTGAAAATTCTGTCATCAGTTACTCACCTTCATGCCGTTCAAAACCTTTTGTGGAATACCAAAGAAGTATACATTTTTTTACAGAATGTACAAGCTGCTCTTTTCCAAACAAAGAAATTAACGGGGACTGACTTTAGATGTTTAAACATGACACGTCAAGATGTTCAACATGATCACACGGGCTGTTGGTATGCTGTTTCCGAGAGTTCCATTACTAGGAATTTTTACTCAACTGATGGTTAGGTTTCGGTTTAGGATTTGGTTTGGGGGTACAGTTTATAAAATATGCATTACTCTTCACTGTATAACAGCCTGTACAGCTAAAAAACAACTCGCTTCACAACTTGCTTTTGGTACCCCTCCATGGACATTCCACCTGGAAAATGGAGCTCACACATGCTCATACGCCCAACAACACTTAACCCTTTGGCCACTGGGGGCAGTGTCTCGCATTTCGGGAAGCACAGACCAATTTTAGCTAAAGAAAAGTCAACCTAATGTTTCCAATTTCACTGTGAGATCAGTCTGAGAAGGTAGAGGGCAAGATTTTCACTGAATAATGACTTGTCTGTTCCTCACAGAAAGCTATTGCATGGCTTCAGAAGACTTGGAATGTAGTGCATGAGTCATATGGAGCACTTATATTGTGCTTTTTTGTCCTTTTTGGAGCTTGACAGCCACAGTTCCAATACATTTTGTTATACGGAAAAGAACACCTTGGACATGAAAGTGAGGAAATGATGACAGAATTTAGATTGTTTGGGTGAACTATTCCTTTACAAGAACTACAGTATACATATCAGGATATCTGATGCAAAGAAAGCAGTTGCTGAAAATCATAAGGACTCACATTTTCTCCCTCTTTTGTAGTGAAATATTTGAAACATGCCTCTTTTCTGAATATGACTATTGCAATAAATGAAATTATCAGCAGGTTCTTTGGTAAAAAACCATAAGCGCAGGAAACCGATGCAAATGCGCTACTGTATTGTTATGGTAATTTCCTATATCTTATTCAGTGCTCTACTGGAGAAAACCAGTCCACTATATTAGCAAATTAAAATTACTATCACCTGCAAATCAATATGAAGAAAGAGGCAGAGCCAGACCCTTCAGGGCAAAGAGCATTAAAGTCAATGAGGAGGAGCACAATGGCATGGGTTCAAGAGAGAGGGCAAGTGTGAGAGGAGAATAAATCTCTCAATATACCAGCTGTATAAAACCAGCTGTCATTTTTCCAAAAGAATTGGACTTTAAACATCTTAATAAGATGTAAATAAAATAAAAATGAAATACATATAAAATTCACTTTCTCAATGAATATTCACTTTCAATTCAGCCTGATCTCATAAACATTATGTGACAGTGGAAATACTTTTGCAAAATTAAATTTCCGTGCTTCATTACACATTTTGCTGCAGTTTCCCAGTGTAATGTCCAGCGGGGGGCGCCAAAAGTATGTGAAATAGTGTCGTAATCAGACGAGATTTTTAAGGTGAATATTATATGGAGGTTTTAATGAGTAAAACGTATCTCCCTAACCTAAAACTTTAACCTAAACCTAACTAATAGTGTCCTAAAAATAAATGAGAGGTGAACAAAACAGACATCCCTAACTTAAACCAGTACCTAAACCTAACCGAAGTGAATAAAACACACAGTTGTTGAAGCACCTCTAGTGTTAGATTCAACAGGAAACTGCAGTGAAACGTAGAACGCGGCATGTAAAAGTCATTTTATAAAAATTTACTTTAAGTAACGTTCATTCTATGAGACTAGGTTGATTCAATTATGATGGAGACACATCCACTGATGTGAAAAATTAATAAACTGTCCTGTTTAGGAGGTAACCAATTGCTTTATCAGTTCATTAAATGAGTGACAATGCCAGAATCAAACTTTAACTATTTTTAATAACATGCTTTGTAAGTGATATAGACGTGTTTATCTACTATGCCATATCTCTATCTTATTTCTAATTAAGTGATCTTATCTCATTACCAAATGGCAACAGTCAAAATCTGCAGAGAAAATCATAGTGTGTGTGTGTGTGTGTGTGTGTGTGTGTGTGTGTGTGTGTGTGTGTGTGTGTGTAAAACACATTCTCTCTTGCAGGGTTTATTTTCAATATACAATGGTTCCCTGAATCCAAAGTAGACCACAAACCAGACATGACCTCTTTTTGGCTGCACTTGTTGTGAAGATCTTGTCACAATTAAAGCATTTATACTTGTTTGACCAATTACATCTGAGAGAGAGAGAGAGAGAGAGAGAGAGAGAGAGAGAGAGAGAGAGAGAGAGAGAGAGCAGTACATACTCAGAGCACTAGAGAGCAGTATATACTACATCACCAAGTCCAGATCATCTCTTTGGAGGGGATTAATAAACTAAAGTGCACTTTCTGGAACATATTTAGAACATATTTATTCAAGAATAATTTCTAATGAGAAAACATCCAGAAAAACACATAAAAGGATGGTCAAACACACAGTGCTTTCTTTCTTTCTATCTTTCTTACTTTCTTCCTTTCTTTTCTTCCATCCATCCATCCATCTATCTATCTAAAGCCTCAATGTACACTGTGGAATTTCAACCAAATGCCTGAATATAGAAAACACTTACAGAACTGTAATCTAACCCTAATACTTTAAGATGGTGTGTTTAATTTCTGCACCACTAGCAGCACAAATCGCAATTGCAAAAATAATTATTCCAGACAGCTTTCCAAAAAACTCCCCCGTCTGCCAATTTTCAGACAAACAGATAGCCCTGCCCCAAATACACACCATTGGTTGAGCCAATATTTCTGTGTCAACCTACTTTACAGACTAACAAGTGTTCACCAGCCAGAGCTGAGTTAGGCACAATATTCCACTGACTTTCACAACAGATACCAGAGTAGTGAAGCAACTACACAAGCTTTGTGCAAACAGAAATGAGCATCCATTCTTATTTTATCCCTAAATGCCAAAGCAAAGCAAAATCACTAGAATGCGGATCCAACTCTCTATTTATAATGACTGTATCTCACACAAACACATACAGTACTATATAAATACACATGCATCATCTACTATCTCTAAACACAGACACACACGCCAGCTAAATTTACCATTTCTCAGTATAACACTTGATTCGGCTGAACCCTGTGTTAGTAAGCCAGAGCTGAGAGAATAAATGTGCATCGTCAACAAAATTATTGTGCAATGCACTGAGCTCCAGAGTGCTAAATAACATTTTTGCAGTCAGATTTTAGCTTATCTATACAATTTTTCTGCTTTTCTCTCCCTGACACAAATAAGCACCCAAAAATTAGGGCTGTCCATTTCATTCTGTTAAATTCACATATCAAAAGGTCAACTTATCGTTCCTCAGTTCTTTTGGATCAGAGTCCAATCTGAACCCTCCTATCAGTGATGCACACACACACACACACACACACACACACACACACACACACACACAAAAACACAAGCATACTCTCTTTCCCTTGACAAAGCCTTAAATGGCATTTGAACATGTTTGCAAAGAGAGAGAGAGAGAGAGAGAGAGAGTGAGGGGAGATGTCTCTTGGGTTGCCTAGCAGACTTACGAACTCAAAAATAAACCAAGCCACCCTGGCTTGCTTAAATATGACAGAACAAACACACATACATCCCAACAATGCAAGAAGGGCAGTGTCTGGGAAACTGTCATCTCTGACCAGAAGCTGCTAAAACAAAAGACATTCATTCGTCAAGCACAATCCTTTCAAAACAGTGCAATGGCATTATCGTTAATATAACCTATGGAATAACATGGTAATGCCATGCTTTTTGGAGCATGTGCAATGGTAGTATCATTGTATTCTTTGAAGTATGTTGGAGTAACATGTAAATACCATTGATTTGCATTGATGATCAACATTTAGTACCATGGTAATACTATATGATTGTATTACTGTACCATGGTAAGGCCACAGTACTTTTTTCCAATGAAAGATTAAAATCACAGCATTCAGCAATTTTAGTACAGGATCATCACTTAATCATCAATTCAGTCAATATCCTTTAGTTTTAAACTACTAACTTACACCAACATCTACTCAGTTCACTCAAATAATACATGACTTGTATAACACATAGCTATCTGATACTGGCATTATATTCATGCTATAAAGCCAAAGGGTTACTGGCTCCCCCAGCATAGCCTGGTTTCTCCCAAGGTGCCCCCCCCCCATCATTACACATCTGATAGTGAACTGTTTGATATTTTTAATGTTTGTTAGCGAATATGGACATACACAGTTTTCTTATCATGGGTTCCAATGGTGCATTTTCAGTACAGACTCAAGTCTAACTGTTCGTGTTCCCAGATCTTAGTTGGTAGGTTATCGATTGCTAGAGAATTTATTTTTGGATATAATCTGAGCTTTCACTTACTATTTTAGATCGAAATCAGTTATATGACAAGGGTTTCTAGTCCGGTTGTTGATTGAACAGTTCGGTTTCGAGATGCGTTTTTGGGGTCAGAATTAGCTTTCACTCACGGTTTGGCGAAGATGGAAATCTGGCAACCGTATATGGCTGGAATAGTCTACTTTTTAAAGCCACCTGACATTGTGTGTGCATGAATGGCTTTGGTTGTCAGGGAAATCACGGAGCCAGTGCGATGTAGGCAATCTCTTCACTAAACTTCAGCCGGACAGCTGAGGTAAATTAGTTGACGCTCTTCAAAACATAAGGATGGGACATACGTGGTTTTGATGGACACTTCTCAAGGCCAATGGATATACTTGTTAAACAGATAGCCTGATTAAACATCTTTTCATTGTTCATTTCGATACACAATTCAAACAGTAGGAAGAGGTCATTCGGCGCATTCTGTCTGTGGTAAAAAGTCAAAATTGTCAAAAGTGGAGACATATGTTTTTAAACGGACAGCAACAAAATGGAGGTTTGCTATACCCACACCCTAACCCTCACTCAAACTTGTTATTTTCAGTAGATTTAAATCAACACGTTTTGGCAGATTTATGAGGGAGGACTGCTGAAAATGCCTTTACAAGTCAGTTTTCATGTTGCATTACATTATTGAGGACATTTAAAAAAATTCCAATGGCAAGTAGAGCAAAATCTACAGAAACACACTTCCACACACATATGATTCTAACCTGTGTCTCTTCTCCACTGTCATCAGGATGGTAGTTTTTGTCCATCGCCCACCCAAGGTGCAGGTGAGCTCTGCTCTGGTCGGGGTTGGTGGAGCATGGATGGGGGGCCACGGCCCGGGTGGGCACCTGAGGGATAGGTAGGGCGCTGTGGATCGGCTTTGGCAGTCCTGACTTCATTTTAGTGACCACCAGGATGGCAGGCATCTTCTCCTTGACCCCCAGCCAGTCTGCCCATGTACGTCAGTGGACACACATGCAGTCAAATGCTGGAACACGCTCTCAGCAGTCAATGTATCTTGAGGGAGAAACTGTCAAGCACGTTGTCAGTGACACTGACCGTGTTCGAGACCCTCACAAGCAAAACACACACACATAGCATCCAGCTTGCTTGAGATTTCTCCAATGCAGTCCAAACTGCCTTATTTTGGTCTTTTCTTTGGTCAAAATGATCCTCTTGTATATTTACCAGTCCAAGATCCTCTTCTAAAGGAAATGTGAATCCGTTGATTATATTCTATCCTTGTTGTTCCAGAGGTATACGCACCCTAAGGAACCATTATTTCAGAACCGTCCAATCAGATCCATGGCATACGCAGGAAAAATCACAGCATCAGGAAAAGGGCAGGAGGCAGGGAATATAGAAGAGTAGAAAACATATGACAAGAGCCCACTTGCTGCGAATGGTGCTCAGCTGGTGACTGCAGGCATCTGAATGCACTTGTCCGTGATCTCTCTCTCTCTCTCTCTCTCTCTCTCTCTCTCTCTCTGTCTATCTGTCTATCTGTCTCTCTCTCTCGTCTTACACTCAGAAGCAGGTGTGGCTTTAAGGAGGCTGCAGTAACTAGTGGCAGATGCCTGACACCAGTGTCTATAAGCAATCGTATTCTCTTAGCTGTGCAGCCCACACTCCCATAAACACACACACACATACACACACACACACACACACCACTCCCATCTTCAGAAGGGAAGTTAGAGCAATGGGTAGTATAAAGCAGGGAAGGCTGTTGGTCATGACTGTATATGAATAGCTATGTAGTATAGCCTACTTGCGTGTATGTGTAGTCAAGCATGGAATATACTGAGAGTGCATAACATGTACGAGTACTGTAGATTAGTACTGACAGCTTGTGACTTTCTCATCCTGCATTTCCTGTGTGTATGTGTGTGTGTGTGTAAAGAGAGAGCTGTTCTCCATGTCGTGCAGGCTTTCCTCCAGGCACACTGCACGCAATAGCAGCCAATTGAGGCGAAGGTTACTTGCAGGGATTAGCATCATATATCTTACTCTTTTATTAATGACCTCTTTCAAAACTCTCCTTGTTTACATTCATACATATCCATTAATCACTATGGATACATGTACTGCTATTTTTCTGTTATATTTTTATAATGATGAAGCAGTTAAGAGAGACACTGGAAGAGCTGTCAAATCCTCTATATGAGATATAACTTTTACAGACCCAGGAAACCCCAGTATAAAGTAAAAAAAAACAACAACTAGATTTTCCTGTTAAAGCTTTCTAAAAACAATGGAGATAATAATAATAATAATAATAATAATAATAATAATACAGTATACTGTAGTATAGTATAGAATAGTATAATATAGAATTGAATAGTAGAGTACAGTACAGCATAGTATAGTATAGTATAGAATTGAATTGAATGGTATAGTATAGTAGTATAGTATAGTATAGTACAGTATAGTATAGTATAGTAGAGTAGAGTATACAATTGTATAGTATTGTAGAAGTGATACTTTGTAAGGTAAGTGATACTTTGAATATCATAGAATTGAATAGTATAGTATAGTATAGCATAGCCTAGCATATGTGTTGGAGGTAATGCAATAAAAGTAAACGGTGTTACGTAATTAGATTACTTTTTTGAGTAACGAGGAAAGTAACGCAATATTTATTTTTTTAGACCATAATATCTGAGTTATTTTTTTAAATAAGTAACGCGCTGCTTTTGTACACCTCTTCTTTCCCCATATTATAATAAATCAGGAGTAAAAGTGTGCAAACTTCGAGGAGGGGCATGATGGGCATTGTAGTTCTAGAGAGTGGGAGGCTTACTAGAGATGTTCAATGAAGTTGTAGTATGTGTGTGCATGATGGGTATTGTAGTTCTAGACAGTATGAGCCATGCTCATCAGTGATGGGCAGAGCACAACACGTCTTCTTTTAGCCACCCTGAGATTTATGTTTTAAAAATGGCAAAATATTGCTGGTAAAGGAATGTTAATCTGAACGCTTCAGTGGAATCCAGTTGTACTCATCATTTGCAGCGGTGGATTTTTTTGTGCACTGGAGCTTAAATGAGCAGCTGTCATAAACTTTGCCACTGTCATGACAATCGCAGCAAAAGTTAAGAAATGTGTTCTCGTAAGGCAACATTTCGTCAAAAATTTAACATTCGGGTAAGTGATACTTTGATTCTCGCATTGAATCATTTAAAAGTGTGTAAACACACATTTTCATGGTATAATATAGCACAGGCATAAGCCGGAGAAGTCTCCCCATGGCCACGGCATGATTATACAGATACATACAACGTGGAATGATCGCTGAGTGTTTGTGCATCCAAATTGCTTTGTTTTAAATCTGCCCGTAACTACTTCTCTAGGATCAGTTTGCATCCGAACTGCTCTGTTAAAGCATTTAACATTCAACATTCGTTTGAGTGAAACACGATTGATTCATGTGTAAATACACGCTGCA
The DNA here is from genome assembly GCF_019703515.2 of Myxocyprinus asiaticus. Taxonomy (NCBI): domain Eukaryota; kingdom Metazoa; phylum Chordata; class Actinopteri; order Cypriniformes; family Catostomidae; genus Myxocyprinus; species Myxocyprinus asiaticus. Next base: position 14,765,034 of record NC_059344.1, on the reverse strand, counting down.
TTAATAAAATATCAGTAAACAAGTTTAGGCAGAGGGATCATAAGACTAGTCTTCTACCGGCCACAGCATGACATGCAGGGTGAAATACTCGCTCAATTCACTGACTTATGCAGTCAAACTGCTCCGTAATACAGCTCCCCTTAACTGGGAGAATGGGATGAGAAAAGCTGACTCTGGATCAGCAGCTGCGAGCAACGTACTACATGGTTTGTGTACGCAGACAAAATGTCTTAATTTTTTTTAAATATTTGACATTTTTGTTCTATAATAAACAAGTAATTTGATTCGTAAAACATACAGTTTTGAAGACATTTTGGTAGCATTAAAAACGATTCCATTCAAGTTGAATCAACATGCGCGCTTGCAGTTGTATGCGATCAACCAGTGGCGTCTGTACGCACCGTGGATCAGCTCAAAACAAGCGTGCACTGAAATGACTTAAGTGAAAAATATTCATTTATTCATCCGACTTATTCCTTGAACATGTTAGGTTGGCATTCCCCACTGAATTTTATCCTGACTTTTGAAAAACATCTCAAGTTGACTCTGGCATTGTCGATGGGCACAGCACATGATGACATATATGATACAGGTTCAAGTGTTGGACTTTGCTGCTTTAGGTAAGGCAGTGGCTATACTTCATTATTCATGTTTGCTGCCATGTTGAATGAAAAACAAATCATGCATATTCATGTTATTGAATCTTTATTATAAATATGACGTGAAGACCTACTGATTGTAGACTTTCTAAATATCTGTTTGTTTAGAATGTTGTTTTGATATGAGTATTGTACAGTAGCTAGCATGACCTGTAGTGTCTCTACATATCTCTTGTATTTGTATTGAATGCACAGCAGAAGAGAGAGTGGCGGTGACAAAAAGTAACGTAACGTTTTACTTTCCATAAAAAGTTACTTTTTATTAATTTAGTTACATTTTTAAGGAGTAATGCAATATTCTAATGAGTTTTAAAAGTAACGTTACCCAACACTCATAGCAAAGCATAGCATAGTATAGTATAGCATATAATAGAACAGTATAGTATAGTATAGCATACAATAGAATAGTATAGTATAGTATAGTATGGTAAAGTAAGCCTATATTGTATAACAAACAGTGATACTTCTTCCCGTTCTCGATGCCAAATTCATATTTAAAATATTCCTTGCTGTGTTTTTTATATATTTCTTATTCACTTTTATGTTTCTACCTGGATGATTCCCAAACCTCATTTTTTTACCAGTCTAAGAGCCTGATGTGGCAATATTATGAGCTTTGCAGTTTGAAACACCATAATGAGAGGCAACCATATACGATATGAGATGTTGGTTCTTTCTATGATAAAAAAAATAAAAAAAAAAAATAATAATAATAATAATTATAATAATAATACACTGAATCCCCACTTGAAAGTGACTGCTGTATCATCAACCAACTGCAATGTAATGTTCAGTTAATGTCTAAGTAATTACTTTTGGATCAATATGTCACCATCTGCAGCCTATATAATGAAATGTTAAGTGGTCCCCAACCCTGTTCATGGAGGCCCCCCAACACTGCCCATTTTGTATATCTCCCTTGTCTGACACACCCAATTCAGGTTGTAGAGGATCTATTAATGAGCTAATGAGCTGAATCAGGTGTGTTTGATTAGGGAAATATCCAAAATGTGTAGTGATGGGGGGCCTCCAGGAACAGGTTTGGGAACCACTGGAGCCAAAACCGAATGATTTCAGGGTTGTGCCTATAAAAAGTTAAAGGATTCTTCAAATGGGTTACCTTTAAAGTCCAAAAAGTGTCTCCTCGTGAATTGTCTATGACACATGCAGTGAGAATATACAGTTTTGGTGATAATCTAATTATAACTGCATTTCAAAAAGCAATTCATAATGAAATACAAGTACTTGCTACATTATTTGGCCACAAGGGGTGCTAAAGCAGGCAATAGCATAAACTTCTGCTGTCAGCTTTCTCTTCCAGGTCAATTACTGACATGGCGAAGCAACAGTTTGAAGACAATCTTGCAGAGCAAGTTAGTTAAGGTTAGTTTAACCGTTAACATGTTTATAGCTAGCTATGGCATAGGCATTTGCAGGTAACTCTTTTGCCTTCTTGAATACCGAGGTTTGTCACATCAAAGTGTTGCTAGAATCCATATTCAGCATGAAGAACAGAACCACACACTTGCAATGTGACGGCCAAGCATTTGCATCATCATTTGCATGTTTGCGTAGAGTATGCTTCTGGCCTTATAACATTTTATTGGATTTAATTGGAAAAATGACATGAGGACAAATACAAAGTATATCTTACCCATCTGTATGTGTATAGTTGACCACTTTTTTAAACAATTTTTGACTTCATTTCCCAGTTCTCAGTCTAAACAAACTCAGTTATCTGCTAATGCACCCAACTGCAGCAATAAATAAATAAATAAATAAATAAAAATGCTCACAAACTGAGGCTGCATTAGAAGCGGACAAAAGTATGACCAACAATGACTGCAGACAATGTGTGCTTCCCTTGAGTATAACACAGCTGCCAATTTAATTTTAACATAGCAACAGTTTTCAATCAAATTCAGCATTTGAATATCAGGGATAAAAAGGTTAATGTATTGCTGGATGCACTCAGTTGTAGTCACACTGACAAAGTCACTCATTTGTGAAATGAAAAGGGAGAGAAGTAATGGGAAGATTTGGGGGTCTCAAGAGAATATTAATGTCTTCAAGTGTTCTCACATCAACACGCTGTGTGTCTAAAGCTGCTACACACATGCGTAATCCTGTTATAGTAATGCAAATCTCTAAATGCAAATATATATGTGTGTGTGCTTTGCATAAATGCATGTCTTTTGTGTATGCATAAAACAATTATACACATTTTAAATAGATTTCCTTGCTAGATGTATGCAGTGCAAAGAGAGGTGAGACTTGAGTCAAGGTGAGTCAAGATCTGAGATCTGATTTGCAGAATAACTGGGAATATGAAGAAAATGAGGATCTGCCCATCCAAATGTATCTGGAATCATCGGCTTTCAGTGTTTTATGTAGTGACACTATAGCCTAAACACATTTGGACCTTTAGATACAACTTTCAAGGTTGAAGCCTGATAAAAATAAAGTCTAATAGATAGATTCGCCCTAAAAGATTTAAAATGAATCTATACAAGTTACCAGTTAGTGTTACTGCATTAAAAAAAAAAAAAAAAAAAATCATATCATATTTAGTAAGGATGATGATGTGTATTTTAAAAACTGATGCAATATCCGTCACAATATCGAGTGATGCACGACTGAATCACGCAAGTTTTCTCTGTGCTGTCACAGAGCTCTGGCGATCTTATCTCTGGAGCGCTCTGGTGTGCGCTACAGTGGTTCAGGCGAAAGCATGCTTCATTCGCCCCACACAGATGCGCGTGTAAGCTATGAGAGGCATGAATACCGTTAAAATTCCTTTGGCAGCAGATCCGAGTCGCCCAACATTCACAGAATTTTCAATGCATGAAAAACCCTGAAAAAAACGTCACCCGCCAAAGTGGCTAGAAAGAGTGACAGAGTTACCCGCCATGGATGATTTTTACCTGCATTTGGCGGGTGTCATTTCAAACCCGTATAGTATAGTATAGTAATATTATGGTATAGTATAGTATAGAATTGAATAATATAGTATAGTATAGTATGATATAGTATTGTGTAGTATGATATAGTATAATATAGCATAGAATTCAATCGTATAGTATAGCATAGTATAGAGTAGAATAGTATATTATAGCATAGAATTAAATAGTATAGTATAGTATAGAATTGAATTGAATAGTATAGTATAGAATTGAATTGAATAGTATAGTATAGTATAGTATAGTGTTGTGTAGTATGATATAGTATAATATAGCACAGAATTCAATTAGTATAGAATTGAATAATATAGTATAGTATATTATTGTATAGTGTAGTATGATATAGTATAATATAGCATAAAATTCAATAGTATAGTATAGTATAGAATAGAATTGCATAATATAGTATAGCATAGCATAGTTAGCAGAACTGATTTGCAGAATAACTGGGAACATGAAGAAAACAAGGATCTGCCCATCAAAATGTATCTGGAATCATCTGCTTTCAATGTTTTCCTCTCATTTGAAGGCTATCCTGATTTACGCAATCTTCCATCCTGCTTTTGAGTCATCACCAAGGTAACCTGTTCTTGTTCTGCTAGATAATTCAGGATCATGGTCATTTTACAACATCTGTCAGTGGGGCACAAGAATAATATTCCATAATTCCTGACACTGTGACGACTAGCTCCATTGAGGTTTAAGGTGCAAATCGTGTAATTAAAGTCTATTGGACTGCTTCTATCTTCAAATTAATACGAGAACACTTGAAGGTGTGCAGGGGTGTGTGTAATATTGGGGTGAGCTGAATAGGGTATATTTCACAATGAACTCCTCGAACTACACATACACAACACCATCAGAAGCTAAGTTTTTGCTTTGTAGTTGCATGATGACATTTCAGTCCAATCTAATTTAGGACCAAGCAGACTACTTCAGACTAAATCAAACAATCTGGAGACCACCGGAATTTCAATTAAAATAAAAATACTCAAGCTAATCAAGGACATTCCTTATGGAAACAACACATAAAGCAAAGCCATGTCAGACAATGTACAAAAATAGCTCTTCTTTTCTCTGACAAGCCATTTGAAATCTTTATTTCATGTTTGGCTGAATGGTTCTTCATAATTTCTGTGCAGAATTCATCCACAATCCACTAATAATCACACTGTGTTCAGCAAAATTTTTGTCAGAACAACAAATTACTTTTTTTTGTATAACACACATTTCTGCAAAACCAAATGAGATGTCAGAGCCTGTTATCATAAAATAATCCATACACCTCAACAAAAAAAGTGAATTTAAACTTAATTTGTAAATATGGACATTCAGAGACCCCAGATCTCATAAACCTACATAATCTGACTGCCATGTTTGAGTTAAAATATTTAAGTAAAATATACAGAGGTTATTAAGTCCTGAATATGAATGACTTATGATCTGATATTCAACATTTCTAAGTCACAATGGCAGAACGACTGCCAGCAGGTAGTACAAACCCTACAGCAATTCATAATCTGAAGATGAACTACAGTATAGTGGTGTGTGCAAAAGAAATCTCATATTCAAATATGTACTCTCCATAGCAAAATACTGTAACTCAGGTATAATTTTGTACAGCAAATTGGAATTCTGAGCAAATATTTGTTGCTGAATAATTTATAAACCTAAATTATAAGGCTACATTCCAAAAAAAAAAGAAGAAAAAGGAATCGACTTGGAAAAGAGAAAGACGTCATGTGATCGCAGCATGTTCTTCAAACGAAGCGTGCATAATTAACTCATAATTAGCTTCCATTTGCCTCCCGCACCGTCTTCTCCACCCCTCCCTGCAAAACAACTATTTTAATATAACGCATGTCTTAATGTCCCTGCTTTACAATCAGAATTTTAATTTCATATACACTAATGCTCCCATACTTTATTAAGATGCTAATGAGCATTCATTATGATTAGTAATGCTTCTTCAACCATGCTGATGATCTGAGATTTCAAGTAATGTCCCCTAATAAGGCATGGCATCATTAAGCTATTAGGCATTAGGGGACTTTAAATGTTCTAAAGGAGAACCATTGGTTGTTGTCACAGCTTTCTGATGAGAAAGTGTTCCATAAATCTGACACAATGGTTCCTGATGTAGCTACAGTCAACAGATGTAACACAACTACACTGATGTAACCCGCAAGGCACTAAACTTTTGATCAAACATTCTCATCTGTTCACTAATGTTCATTATTAAAACTTGAATTCAAATCATTTATAATCAGCATTCACAGTTGTAGCTACAGACAGTAGTGTAGTGAGAGTTGTGAAAACATTTGAGCACTTTATCATTCCTCATTCTTAAGAAACTACAGTGGATGTTGTACAGACTAATGTAGCAAACCCTGTGAATTATTGTTCCTATAAATTATTCACAAAGAGTAGAAAAATACACATGAAACACAAGTTCTCAGCAGCATGGCATAAAAATACCAATATAAAAACAGAAACAAATGAGAATTGGAAAATCTGGGAAACGGTGCACGGTAGATAAATTAATGCAGGTATTTCGAGAACACACCGTGAAGAATTAAAATTCTCTCATTATTTACTCACCCTCATGCCATCCCAGATGTGTATGACTTTCTTTCTTCTACTGAACAAAATGAAGTATTTTAGAAGAATATTTAGCTCTGTAGGTCCATGCAATGCAAGTGAATGGTGACCAGAACTCAGAAGGTCAAAAAATCACATAAAGCATCATGAAAGTAATCCATATGACTCCGGTGGTTAAATCTACATCTTCAGAAGCGATATGATTGGTTTGGGTGAGAAACAGATCAATATTTAAGTTCTTTTTTACAATAAATTTTCACCTTTGACCAGCCCTGAACAGTAGGTGGCTGAATGTGAAAGTGAAAGTTTAGATTTACAGTAAAAAAGGACTTAAATCAGGGGTGCTCATTACGTTGATCGCGATCAACTGGTCAATCGCAAGACCACCACCGATCAAACGGTAAAGGGGGTAAAGCGAGAAACTACTCAAATAACGAAATTCTTAATTCCCCATTTCAGCTCCCACGTGGATTTCCAAAACGCAGAATGGCAGGAGAAGACTCATTCATATTTATGAAGAAAGCTCTACCTGATTAGTTACGGTTATGATTAGCGGTAGTTTCTCTGACCAGTCAGGTATAGCTTTCCCTGTGAATGTAAATAACTCTTCCCCTGCCATCCTACGTTTCAGAAACACATTGTGTGTGTGTTGTGAAAGCACTTACGGCGATGCAGATACGCGCCTGTGTGATGGTCAAATACATTTCAAAATGCCTGTTTTAGCGAGGTATTGATAGAAACACATTCACTTATGTCTGTGGTAAGCGTAAACACCGGGACAAAAAACATGATAGACCTGCCACTGTCTATGTCATTAATATTAACAACAATAACAAGAAAACAAGAAAAACATTCATTGCTCTTTGCTGGATAAATTTAGTAGCTTTAAAATAAAATATGAATGTATTATTCTGTAATCATCCAGTGAAGACCTGTAATCAACGAGAATGTTAAAAAGTTTACTTGAATACTTGATACTGCTGTTAGAAATTTAAGCACTGTGTTCTTAATTTGTTTCTTTGTTCTTATATTATTGCTGACTGTTTCCTTGTCTTGAATAATTACTAGAGATCTTTTTATTTACCCAATTAACTATTAGTTAAATTTAAGTAATGTTTAATTAAGACAATTTGATTTTTCTAGTAATGGCAACATTGGGGTTTACAGTGTTGTTGATTTACAGTGTTTGCTTGACACCAGAACTGTCCAGATACTTAATTTTTGAACAGTATTTCTAATGTTGTATCATTTAAAAAAAAAAATATATATATATATATATATATATGTTTTGATTGAAAAGTGTGCCTGTGCTATATATAAATTGGTTTGATATTTTGTTATCTAATGCAATGTTTATGCAGAGCAGCGTATTCTTACATTTTTGACACATATTCTCATTATTTTGTGAGAAGACGACTAAGAAATTTACATGAGGAAGCTAAGTTGCTTGAACCGAGGGACTTTTATTAATTGGGACAGTTCACGTTCACTGTAATTTTTCATACCGCTTACTGATTTAGTACTCATAGTTGATATCCCTACGCCAACAGAAACTATTAGTCCTTACAAGAAATCCCGGTGCAAGCAGCACTGGGACCGATGTCTCATTAGTCAAGTAGAGAAGGGATATCTTAGTTGTGTAGTTTGGCTGTATGAATCTATGTTCTTGTAAACCAGAAGCTGACGGCTCCACGGGGAGGCGACCGCTTTCAGAAACATATATCTTCAAATGAGCATTAATGGAGAATTAAGCACATCATTCATCAAAACCACGCATACTATACTTATGTATCCAGTATACACAGCCACATTGTTGGAGAGTAAAACAATACCAAACTTTTTTGCTGACTGGATAAAGAAAATCAACATTGAACAGCTCTGTTTGCTGATTCTAGGTTTTAGAGCACTTATGACTTCAGGACAATAGATAAGCACCACATGTTTCATTTCACACCTACTCTGAGCTCACCCTGGTGGGTTTGTGTGTTCGTTAAACGGAAGTGGAGGTCACCCAAACACACTCAGCACTCAGCGGACTGGCTGGACTTTTAAAAAAAAACAAAAAAAAAAAAAAACACTATCATGGGGGGATATTTGAATATTATATATTGACCTAAATAGTGCAGAATCTTAAATATTTCTTCATTTTACATCTTAATGCTTCTTTGTTTAAAAACTTTCAGTTTCTTTCCAGGTTTAAATTTGATTTTGTATGGCAGATTTTCAATGTGGTCTCTCCACTGTTGAAATGAACACTTATATTTGCAACACTATAACAAGCTAAGAAATACATAATGCTATAGAAACATGCCATGCATGTACAGTCGACACACAAACACGCAGGCGTCCCACTGTGAGGTTTCCCAAAAATAATCTCTCCAGGAGCTGCTCTGACCCTAAGCTGTCAGATGCAGTCACTAAAGAGATAAAAGAACACGTCTTCCTGTTTAGCTCAGAAACCTGAACTCATTTATCTTCATCTCAGCTGACGCTGCCACATCCAGACCACTGCTGCAAAAGACTTTCAGATCAACTCTTGTGAGTCACACATACAAACGCGAGTTGGAGTGTGTGATCTGCTTTGTGGATGGTGGATGTCACTGGTAACATCACTGGTAACACACACACTCAGAGGAGGAATATAGCATTGAAGAACTACAGAAACTTATAGTATAGAAATAGTATAATACAGTAATGTGCATTGTCGAGTAGTAAAGTGTGGTATTGCAGAGTACAGTATAATATAATACAGTGCAGTGCAATGAAGTGTAATGTGGTATTATACAGTGCATAATGACATAGTACAGTACAGTGTTGTGCAATATAGTGTAATGTATTGTGCTGTGCATGTTGTGTAGGGTAGTGTGATATTGTGCAGTAATGTACAGTATAATATACTGTAGTACAGTATGGTATTGTATAGTATAATGTAGTGTAATAAAGCCAGTGTTGGATAAGTTACTAAAAAAATTTAATCCACTACAATTTACTGACTACTTCTCTAAAATTGTAATCAGAATACTTTACTGATTACTTCATCAAAAAAGTAATCACTTTACAATTATTGTAATTTTAAGTTACTTTCTAAAACACTTTTCACGGAAATCTTTAAGATTATTTTTTTTTCCACACAACAAATTCAAAATAATGTCTATATTTCCTCATACACTCTGCACTGCACAGTTCTCCCTTACAATGGTTAATTAGGGGGTGCACGCTACAGAAACCCAAACTGAAGTATGTATGAACATAATTCATGTTCTAAATGTATTCTATATAAATAATATTCTTTTATAAATATGTGTAATCCAAGTAATGTAAGAAAATGTAATTACTTTAATTGAAAGTAACTATAGTCTGATTACAAAAATTAAAAATGTAATGTTACAGTACTTTTTGACTAAAAAGTCATCTGATTACAGTAAGTAATTACTTTGTAATCAGATTAAAGTTACTAACTTTTAACTAAAGAAATTACTTTTAAGTACATTACTTGCATTTCACATATTTCTAAAATAATATTACAAATATACTGTTGAATATATTTAGAACATGAATTGTGTTCATACGTACATCAATTTTTGAATTTGTGTTGACTTCCAACACTAAATACAGCATTCATGGTTCAACAATAATTTTCTGTTGGCCCGGTCAGACTAGTGTAGACTTTTACTTGCCCTGCCGAAAACTTTGCCCCACCACAAAAAAAAAAAAAAAAAAAAAAAAAAAAGATAAAAAAGATACATTTTATTCTTTTGTTTTGGAGATTCAAATTCTTTGTGCATATCGCCACCTACTGGGCAGGGTGGAGAATTCATAGCAAAAATAAATTTTGATCCGTTTCCCACACACACCCACCACACCACCCCCGAAGACATACAGTAGACTCAACCACTGGAGTCCCATGGACCACTCCCACACTGCCCCAATGTGATCCTGGAGCCTCAAAGTTCTGGCCACTACTCACCCGCACCGCATGGACCCACAGAGCCAAAACACTCCTCCAAAGATCCCTGTTTTTTCTGATTAACAATTTTTATTGATTCACATAAATGTACCTCATAGAACAAAACATATATACATAGAATCAAACTTAACCCCAACTATTACTCCTCCCCCTCCCAATCCCACCCTAACCCCAGCAACATAACAGTGGTCTTAAATGACATAGACACACATGCACACACATAAAAAAAAAAAATACATAAAAAATAAATAAATAAACAAATAAAAAAAAACACAACAACAATAATCACACATCCACAAATGACAAATACCTGCCCCATTTCTCCACGAACACTTTATACCTCCCCCGTTCCTCTGAATGTAACTTCCTCAAAGGCCACCACCCTTCCCATCTCTGAGCACCACTTATGAAAAGAGGGTGCTCCAGCCAACCTCCAGCCCCTCAAAATGATCTGCCTGGCGATCATGACACTGGTTAAGACCCAATTCTTTATGTGTCTACTTACAATGTCAATGACCGCCCCATCACCCAAGATACAGAATCTGGGGCAGAATAATACCTGAATACCTAACACCTCGCATACCAGACTCTGCACCTTTAACCAAAACTTTTGAATTTCAACACACCCCCAAAAGACATGGGTTAAATCTTCATACTCTGATTGGCATCTCCAGCAGGTGGGTGTGTCTTTAAGACCAAGCCTATACAATTTAGAGGGGGTCCAATAAAACCGATGTAAAATCTTGAATTGTATAAGGCGCACCCTTGCATCTCTCGATGCAGATTTTATGTTTTTTAAAATCCTAGCCCATTCTCCCTCCTCCAATTCCAGGTCTAAATCCCTCTCCCATAATCTTTTGAGAGTGGTTGAGACTCCGTCCCCCAGACTCTGAATTAATAAGGAGTAATACACCGATGCCTCATGGCCTGTTCCAAAAGCAGAAATCACCTCTCCCAGAGTATCTGCCGCTCTAGGGGCTGGTATGCTATTCCCAAAAAATAGTACAGAGCAAATGTCGTAGCTGAAGATACCTAAAAAACTGAGATCTGGGGATCCCAAAATATTGAACCAAATTTTCAAAGGATCTCATCACACCACTCTCATAAAGATCACCGAGTGTATTAACCCCCCTCGCAATCCACTCAGACCAACAAAAAGGGGACTTATTAATGCATAGTTTGGGGTTTAGCCATAGGCTCGAGGCAACATTTAGATAAATATCTGAATTAAACACTCTGAACACTTTTGTACATACTGAGTGCAAATGTGAAATAACGGGGTGTGATTTCACTTCTCTGGTTAGTTTGATGGAAAGGCTTTGCAATGGCAAAATAGGGGCAAGAAGTACTTGTTCAATGCAAAACCAGGGAGGGGATCTTTCAGGTGGAAGCGACCAATGAGCCAAATGTCTGAGACCGAATGCATAACAATAAAACAGAATCTTGGGTAGACCTAGCCCACCTTTGTCCATCGGCCTATGTAACTTATTAAAATGTAACCTGGCACGCTTACCATTCCAAATGAAGGACTTCGCTATGCTATCAAATTGCCTGAAATAAGAGAGGGGGACATCTATAGGGAGAGATTGTAACAGGTAGTTGAATTTTGGAATACAATTCATTTTAATTACATTCCCAATCATCAATAAGTGTAATGAAGCCCACCTGTCCACATCATTCGAAAACCTTTTTATTAAGGGATCAAAATGAACTCTGATTAAATCAGACAAATTTGCTGGGAATAAAATTCCAAAATTGTTAATGCACTGTTTGGGCAACTGGAAGGCGCCTGGCTGGAAGGCCGTTACTGGACAGTATACTGTCAAAGCCAAAGCTTCAAATTTAGACCAACTGACTTTGTATCCTGAGAACTTAGAAAAGGAATTAATAATTCTGTGGAGGCAAGGCATAGATCTAGTGGGGTCGGAGACGAATAATAAAATATAATCTGCGTAAAGAAGAAGCTTATGTGCCACACCTCCCGCAATCACCCCTGGAAAATCATCCTCCTTTCTTATCGCAGCTGCTAATGGTTCCACGGCAAGACAGAACAATAATGGGGAAAGAGGGCAACCCTGCTGGGTGCTCCTATCCAGAGTAAAATAATCTGAAATTAGTCCATTTGTTAGTACCGCTGCTACAGGGTGTCTATAAAGTAACTTAATCCAACCAAAAAAAGTACTCCCAAATCCATACATTTCCAAAATCTTAAAAAGATAATCCCATTCTACCATATCAAACGCCTTTTCGGCGTCAAGTGAGATGGCAGCGACCGGAGATTGATCATTCACTACTGACCACATGATATTGATGAAACGCCTGATGTTATCAGAAGAGTTACGGCCCCGAGTAAACCCCACCTGATCTATATGTATAAGAGATGTCATAACTTTACTTAATTGGTTAGCCAGAATTTTAAAAAAATGTTTTACATCTAACTGGATCAGGGAAATTGGATGGTAACTTTAACACTCGCTTGGATCTTTGTCCTTTTTAAGAATCAGACTGATCCGGGCTTGTGTCATAGTTGGCGGGAGCTTTCCATTCTTTAATGATTCTGTATAAACTTCTAACAAAAGTGGAGCCAGTTCTGTAGCATAAGATTTGAAAAACTCAGCGGCAAAGCCGTCAGGCCCCGGAGCCTTGCCTGTGGGCAGGGCCTTAATTACCTCATCAAGCTCCTCCAAGGTTATCTCAGAACCAAGAGAATTTTTTTGCTCTGTCGTCAATTTAGGGAGTTCTAATGGTTCCACAAAGTTTCTAATATCTTCATCAGTAGATGAAGACGTGGAACTATAGAGATCAAGGTAGAATTCTTTAAAAGCATTATTAATATCAGTGGCCGAGGTAAATATTTCACCACCAGAATGGTAGTTAGGGAATGGTAGAAAAAGACTCTCTCTGCTTTATATATCTAGCCAAAAGTTTTCCTGCTTTGTCCCCCGACTTGCCCTGAATAACCAAAACTCCACTTTCCATGACAAAATAGTATTATATCTATATTTCAATCGGGTCAATTCTCTGAGGCCATCAGATGACAAATGGTGCTTCACTCTGCCTCTGCACTTTTAATATTTCCTTCCAACTCCACGAATTCTTGTGCTTTGGATTTTTTGATAAATGAGGCATATTGTATGATCCGACCCAAGGGAACTGCCTTAAGTGCCTCCCAAGCCACGCCCACAGAGGATACTGAGGACCAGTTGGTCTCCATATAAACACTGATTTCAGTCTTTAACATTTGTTGGAAATCAGGATTTTGCAAAAGGGATACAATAAAGCACCAACTATATGATTTCTTTTTCTCTATATGTGGCAACACCTCTAAACTCACCAGGGCATGATCTCAGACTAAGATGTTTCCAACTGAGCAATCAACAACAGATGAAATGAGGGACTTAGATATAAAAAAAATTAAATAAAAAAAATCTATTCTAGAATAAATCTTATGGACTGATGAAAAAAATGTATAGTCCCTACCAGATGGGTTCAAAAGTCTCCAAATATCTGTAAGACCAAGATTTTTACACATCCTGTGAAGAGTCATTGTTGCTCTAGGGGGCTTACACACTTTTGCTTCACTATGGTCAAGGATTGAGTCCATCAATAGATTAAAGTCTTCTCCCAATATTATATCATGAGGGGTGCCAGCGGCTTGCAACATCCCTTCAAGATCTAAAAAAAAGCCCTGATCATTAGCATTAGTTGTGTAAATATTAGCCAAAATAAACCTTTGCCCCGAATTTCAGCTAAAGCAATAATAAATCTGCTTGAGACATTTGAATTGTAGATGATTATTTATCAATATAATGACTCCCTTGCTCTTACATGAGCCAGCACTAAAAAAAAACACATCCACCCCATATCTTCCCAAATTTTTCAGCTTCCTGAGGGGAAAGATGCGTTACTTGAAGAAACACTATATTATATTTCTTACGTTTAAGAAAAGTAATAACCTTCCTTCTTTTTATAGGGTGCCCCAACCCATTTACATTCCATGTAAAGAGACAATCCACTCAGTTTAACAATTGACATTTTGATATAGTAGAAAAAATAAACTGTGTGTCAAAAATAAAATAATACAGACCACATTCCCCATTAGTGAAACAATCAAACCCCGAACTTCCCCCCGAACAAAACAAACAGAAAAAAGAAAAACGTGCACATTAACCCCGCACACGAAAGCACCAACCGGCGACGATCCCTCTAAACTCAAAAGGTCCATGAATGCCCACGAGCCCCCACGACAACTTTGCCATCGGAATGCACAATTTTGCCTCACAAATTTGTGAGGCAAAATTACATAACAGAAAATACTTTGTAAAATAAACCCCAGTAAATAGGCAGAATGAACACAAAGAACATTTAGATTCATTCACAGAACTGTCTCAAAGGTGTGATCCTCCACAAAACAAATTCCAACCGATATAAAACCGTTCAGATTCCTCGGAAAGACAAACGAATGTTCAGTGAGCCGGCTGTTATGAGTTCAGCAGATGACGTAATCATTCCAGTGTCCCGTAAAAATACTCAACAATACAAACTCCAGCCAGCAGGAGGCATAAGCATGAAGAACGAAAGATTAATCCCCAACTGTTCCAAAGGAGTGTTATTCAACAGAACATACTCCAGCCGCTAGGCGGAACCAACGCAAAAAGAAACAAAACCGGCATCCCGGTTCCCCGGATGATCAAGTCAATTCACTCGGAGGCCACATAAAAGTATATACCATGACTCACTCAATCCGTCAACTTTATAAAAGACATCCTTTGTGTGAGCAGCATGTAGATATTTTGCGGTCATCCATAGTGTCCACTCTCAAACTGGCCGGGAATGTCAATGCAAAAGTTTCTTTAAGGAAAAGTGTTATTCACAAAACAAACTCCAGCCGCTAGGCGGAGCCAACGCAGAAAGATACCAAAATGACGCCCAGCTTCCTCAAAAGCCAGAGTAAGTACAGCGAGTCGACCCACTCACATGAGAAACATCTGATGGTTTACTAACCCATTGATTCTATAAAACACATTGCCTGATTGGGACATGTAAATACTTTGCGACCGTCCTTCGCTTCTATTCTCAGCTTGGCCGGAAATATCAATGCAAAAGTGATCTTACGTTGATGCAAGTGTTTCTTGCATTCCCTAAACCGATCGTGTTTCTCTCGTCGAACTCACAAAGTCCGGGAACAAGAAAATATTATGATTCCTCCAAGAAAGCTTTCCTTTGCTCCTCGCCTGGCACAACTCAAGATCTTTATCGGATGATCTCAGAAATCTGTCCAGGATTGATCGGGGCCTGTCTCCCTCAGCAGATCTGTGAGCAGGGACTCTGTGAGCTTGCTCGATTTCCAGCTTGTGGCCTGTTATGTCGAGCAGACTCGGGAAGAGCTCGTCCAGGAATTTCACCATATCTCTGCCCTCCTCATGCTCAGGAATTCTATTCAAACGTTATTCCTGCGGCTTCTATTCTCAAGATCTTCAAGCTTTTCAAGAACCCGTTCCAAATCAACTTTGGTTGCGGGCAGATTAGCGGATGATTCCCTCTCAGAAGACTCAACATCAGTCACTCAGAGAATTTTATTTTCATTGCTGTAATTGATCGACGTATTACAGCGAGATCCTCCAAGTCAACAAGAACCTTCGTCAGCATCACCGACATGTTGGACAACTGACACTGGATCTCCTCTCCCACCGTGCCATCTAAATCAAGTCTCCGGTCTGTAGGCCTGTCGGGACTTTCATCCTGAACACATAAGTGTCTTTTAATGTCTCCAGAGCCCGAGGATTTTGACTTATTTGCCATGTTTTACCTCAAAGAGCAAATGTGTAACTGGGTATATTGAATTTCACCAGATTATAACATGAGAATAATTAAAAATTAGCAAAGTGCGCAGAGCTCGTCGCTCACACGTCTGCTTCTTGCATGGTGACCCCCTAGAATAAATAATTTAATAGGTTTTCTGTTTTCAATAGCCAAAAATTACAGTACACTGTATACACACACACTACACATTTTATATGTAACTCCATAACAGATACGCACTCTTTCATCAGAAAATGATGGCACTATACACTACAAGACATTACTGACTTGTTTATAATTCTCAAACGATTGAATGATGTAACTTTACTTTGGTAACGTTTTTAATTAAGCAGTATTTGCAACAACTATATTCAACACTGGATTCATTGTTCATTCAAGTGCCAGCTCTGTAAACTGTCATAAAACTCTCTCATATTGGTCTTGGGCCACTGAGCAATCCTTACTGTTGAGCCTTGATATTGTAGTAGATATGTATTGTAGATATTGGAGTAAGTAGGGCTTTTTGGCTCACCGGCCACTGTGGTTAGTAGTATTCCAAAGTCACTAGCCACTCAGCATTTTCACAAGCCAAAATCCCCCACCCCCCAAAAAGTGATAAAAGTAACTGGAGATTGAAACTGCAGGAATTTGAATGATATGAGTTCAGCAGAACACAGGCCTGATGATTATAATCATTTCTTACAATATCTGTAAGCAAACATGACCAGTTAGGACAGGAGGATAGAACAGGAGGAAAACTTTGTCAATAATTTGCCCATTTGTCCATGGAATTCCAGATTTTAACACTTTTAACCTTTCTAAATTGTACTTGCCAAAAGTTTAGCATTGTTCTTCCATTAGGCATATGTAAAAGTAATGCCATGACCACAGGTCAGACATTGGATGGCTCCACATTATGTGGTTAGGCTAATGTAGATAGTCTTTATATAAAATAAACTATAGTATTTCTTATGAAAAACTAATAGCCTGAACACATTTAGAAACCTAGAACTACAATTTTCACAATTAATAATTCCATGGAGTACAAAAGATGTTAGGTAGATTAAACTCAGTCACCATTCACTTTCATTGCACCTTTATCCATAAATGGAAAAATACTTACATCTTATTTCCATTCATTGTGGCTTAATTCGCCCCGTGGAGATGCACATGTCAGATATGAGAAGCATATTCACTGCTTATAAAGTGCTGAACACGAGATGAATACAATTAAATTTGCTTCAGCTGCGTGGCTAGTAAGTGGCTAGTAAGGGTGATGGATTTACCCACCACTGCCGATTTCTACCCACATTTGGCGGGTGTTAGTGTCAAACCCTGGCAGTAAGTGTAGTGATGTATGGTATTGTACAGTAGAGTTCTAAACAGTACAGTAGAGCACAGTACAGTACATATGTATATGCCAAAAACTGGAATAAGATCATATATATATATATATATATATATATATATATTCTTTAGGGATGGGCTATTAATCAAATTTTATTTTCAATTATGATTTTGGCTTCCAACGCTTATGAAAATAAAATAAACGAGATAAAACGATTATTGTGCCGCATTCCGTTTCACAACGAAACACCCCGGTGTTATATCTTTAAAGCATCCTCAATTAAAGTTCAGATAATAAGGAAGTGGGATATGAAAATAAACTCCAAAACTGGCATTTCTCTGTGCGGTCAGCACCGTGTCTATGAGTTGCGTGAAGTGACCGGGGAAGAGACTGAATCTTCTCCTGGCTGATGCACCTAGATTATAACGTAGTGAATCACAATATATGTGTCACGTTCACTGTGTGTATCTTATCAAGAAGAAAATCGGTGATACGCAGCTCTATTAAGAAGAGAAAGTTAGTTTTTTGTGAGTTAAAGATGGATCAAAGTGAACAAAGGTGAGAGAATGTAGTCTTAGCCCATTATGCATTGGAACAAAATACATTTTTGATTAGTCTTTTTTGGCTTGTTTTCCAAAACAATATCTAAAACTCCTTTAAAACAACATACATTTAATTTAGGAGCTATACTACAGAAGAAGATATTGTTCTCGGAGAATGTTGAATACAATATTTAATCAGGGCTCAACATTAACGCTTGTCTGACACAAGTGAGTTTTTGAAGGGGCATGTGAAAGAGAATTTACTTGTCCGACCGGACAAGCAGACTGATTAAAACGTCAGTAACATAAAGATAACTGGCAATATTTGTGATAGCCTAAGCCTGTGTCACTTATTAGAAAGTTCATATTCTTATTCTGCTGTTGAAAGTAATCCAGAGCACGTCATTTTATAATTTGCTAGTGATCTAGTAACAGCTGCGCCATGTTTGATTGACAGGCGGCCTATGTGTGTGTGCTGAACATGCGCGTGTTCCGAAAATAATTGCGCTAATGCACACCTGAACGTTCAAATACATTTCAAAATTCTGCCAAAATGCCCCTCTCAGAGAGGTATTCATGTAAACACAGATAGTGATGTCTAAAGTGAACGTAAACAGTGGAGAGAAAAAAGTGGATTTGTATTAAAATGTCGGACTTGTAAGTGTAAATGTAAGGTAATAGACCTGCTGCTGTCTAGTGTGTCATTATAATAATCAAACAACCATAACAAGAAAATGAGAAAACACTCACTGCTCTTGACTGAGTAACTTAAGTAGCTTTAAAAAGTATTAATGTATTATAATCATACAGTGAAGACCAGTAGTAGTTTTATGTTGCATTTCATTCTGAATGTTTACTTGAATACTTGATACTGCTGTTAAAACTATTTGAAGCTGTTAAAGAAAGCACAGAATTTCTTTAATTTTTATTTTTTGTTCTATTATTTTTAATCTATTTCTATTCATAGCTGTTTTTAATTGTTATTTTTTTACTGACTGTTTACTGGTCTTGAATAATTACTTAAGAACTTGAAACCATTCTTCCATAATTAACAAATAGTTAAGTGTTATTATTTGTTGTGGTTTTGATGCTGGTATTGAGAATTGTCAAATTTCACTACAGACTCCTGTATTTTTGGTATTGTGATAATGTATAGCCTTTATTGTACATGGTAGATCTTGCTGCAATAACAAGATGAAAAAGTGGATCTCATTCCATAGAACTATGAGCATCCCTGCTGTAAATGATGGCTATGGAGGCTTTTCTTTATTTGAATACCATACGTAACATAAAATAATTACCATGTGACAATTCTCCTTCCCTACCCAGTGCAGTTTACATTTCAAGTTCAAGGAAATCCACTGTTAAAAAGACAAGTTTTAAAAAAAAAGTTAAATAAATGCATGATGTTTCCAAAGTTGATAAGTAATCGCGTTAAATAATCATGATCTCAATACTGACCAAAATAATCGTGATTATGATTTTTCCCATAATTGAGAAGCCCTAATATTCTTTAACAACTTAACATCACAAATTAAGAGCAGCTGTAGTCACAACAAACTGCAAAGCATACAACAGTTATTCATGTGGTGGAGGTTCACCAAATCTAAACGCTTTGCTCTGTACTAGAGCAGAACCAAAGTAGATTCTGACCACCAACCACACACGGAGCAAAGACACAGAGGAAATGTTCCCTAATGCACAACTACTGCTGTAATTTCCTGCCCTGATGCTTTAGGGGGTCCTACAATCAGTGTTTTTAATTAAACAACACATTATAAAGAGCAGTAAAGGGAAAGCATACTGCTCTGAAAATAATCAGATCCTGCGTGTCAGGGATAATCCAAATACGGAACATGAGGGAAAACAGGGAAAACGCATAATATACGGCTAATTAAATCCTTTCATTTTGAGTCCACTTTGAGATGTTTGTTTCACTTTGCTAGGAGACACAAAATTGAGGAAACAATTCATACATCATTTTAATGGGAGACCGATGATTTGTTAAATTAAAATAATGAATTGTGATGAAAGGAAACAGTGATCTGGACAAACCGACTTTTTCTTTTTTTTTTTTTTTTTCATAAATAAGTAATTGCTTTGCTAAATGGAGTAAAAGCTGGCAGATAATTCCAGTAATATGAAAAGGGGTGAAAAGAAGTACGACAAAAACTCCCCTTTATGTGGCCCAACAGCAATAAGATGCATCGGAATTGACTTCAGGCATCTTGGCACAATAAAACAAGTCAGGCGATTTTACTAGATGATGCTTCCAATACAAAAACCACCCAAGTGGACTTATTTTACGTCTGCTGGACAAATATATGCTCAGTTCTTGGTGTAAACAAAGACATTTCAAAAGAAGTTTTCCCCTGATGTGCTCCAAATTTGTCAGGTGGGTCTACTGCTGAACTCAAAATAGCCCTTTTATTGGTATTTCGAAGCACCCCTGCAATGGCCAACCTGAAAACCTACTTAGCCAAATGGCATCTCCTTTCAGTTTTGCAAAAGGGAAAATGGGGTTTCCACAATTTTTTTTGGATGGCCCAAAAGGAAAAGTACAAAGAATTAATTCAACATCAAGCCAACATGGTACATGCTAATGGTTCATGTTGGTCCAGCTTCTTGACGTAGCATACGTGACACAAAATAACACTGATCGCATGCAGAATTTTAGGTCTTGGACTGAGCCTGTTGCAGATGGGATTATAGAGGTTCAGACTAAGAGTAATGCAAATCCTTCTTAATGTAATTAGATTTAAAGGTGAGCACATAGGCAGAGAGCAATCCGTTAAACAGCTTAAAGGATGCCGGTAGCTGGTGTCTTAACGTACACTCTCTAAGTTAAAACTGCCATCTCTACTCTTATGATTATCCTGTCTTCCTCTAACTGCACTGCATTCAAATGTTTTGCGGAAAGCAAATGTTCAAAGATAGGGCTATACAGTACTACTGTATCTCGCACATACGAAGGACAAGTTAAAAGATTTTAAAAATGCAATGCATGTAACATTGTCCTAACAACACTAAGTATTACCAAGGCAACACTAGGGGAATGCCTTTTTTTTTTTGGACATGTACCATGGTAAGTACTATAGTAGTAACATGGTAATTTTTTAAGTATTCTGAAGTACCATGTAAAGGCCATGGTACATGCACATGGTAATCATTCATTAACATAGTATCAAAGTACTATGGTATTACAATATGAAACCATCAGTATCATAGTCCCACCACAGTACTTGTTATGATCGATTTTATTTTACATCTGTAAAATATGACAACGTGTTACGTGGACTGCCGGTAAAGGCGCAAGCAAGCTGTTGCGTGCATAGTAGCAGGTGCACCGGTCTGCACGTAGCCTCCCCAAACGCCCCAAAAAACATCATATAGTTCCCCACATCCCTGGGGGGGGGGACGTATCTAGTATGGAAGCAGGCTGTGCCAGCCGCGGCCTTTTCTCTCTATGTTTTCTCTCCACAGAGTATTCAGTTATTCGGCTGGGGCCATTTTAACACTCAATATATGCGCCGGGGAAGGTGTTCTTTTCCTATCCTATTCTTTCAGGGGGAAAAGACCCCGCGGAGACCACATCCTGCCCGGAGGAGAGGTAACATGTGCCAAGCACGTCATGTGGGCTCAGAGCCGCACATGGAAGAGGCGCGGTGGAAGTGGTCTCCTCTCGGAACTCGCCAGGGGAAAATGAGCGTGCTGGGGAATGGGAGGTCCGCGGGGATTTACCCGGCGGAGCCGCGGCCACTGAAGCCCCCAAATCATCTCCAGCGCCAGCCGGGCCAGCCGCGTACCCGGAGGTAAAAGGCGAGGTGCGGGGGCGGCTAGAGTGGCTATCCCCTGGAAGAAGGAAAGCCACGACCGCAACGCTGCCATGGTCATATTCTCGCAATGAGAACATGAACCATCCACGAACGCTGCCTCAGTGTGATCGCTGCCCAGACATGCGAGGCAGTGCCCGTGGCCGTCGGAAGCGGAGAGATAGCAACCGCATCCAGGAATCACACAAAGACGGAAAGGCATCTTTATAAAGACGCGTCTTTAAAAAGACGTTCAACGTCAATGTGTGTGCTCTAATAGAGAAAATATACTCTTTAGCAGGAATATACACTTTTAGCGCTGTCGAAGCGCCCAGGGGCGAAATCTGCACTCGTCGTGCAGAAAGAGAGAAAGCCGCTGGAAATGCGGCGTATATCCAACAGCATACGCTTCTTAAGAGGTGAATGGAACAGCAGTAGTATTCAGCTTACTGATAGTACAACCGCTCGGCTCCGAAGAAAAAATCTGAATGTGTGGTTGCGAGCCAGCTCCTTTTATACCCGTATGTCCGGGGAAGTGGCATGCAAATTCCACTTGCCAATTCTCATTGGCCTTTTCTCAAAGATCTGAGGTGTTCAGGGCTCTCAAGAGCGACCCCTAGTGTTACAACATCGACACAACGTCAAGTGAGTGACAGAAGGGGAACATCAAGCTCTATGTGTCTAAGTTGTGCTATTTTTACTTAAATTCAACAAAGAACCATTATAAAGTTATGAAAAAGACCACTCTTAATAAAATAAAAGGGAAAAATTGCAACACTCAATATGGCGGCGGTAAAAGTGGAAATCCCAATCACTCGCTATTATTAACCCGTTTAATGTACTGTACATGCACATTAGTTGAACTAGCCTGGGCCTCGTTTCCTAATAATGATTGATCTTAGCTGGTTAAGAGTGTCTTCTACGAGTTATTTTATGAACGTTTGTTATTTTTTTATGTGCGTTTCCCAAAACTGCACTTAACATGAACGCACGAGGACACACTTTAAGTGCTACTTAAGAGATTCACTGTCTTTATATGTTAAGTGCTGAAATGTGACCGTATAGTGCTGCTTGTCATTGTAACTTCATTATATTTGTCTATGTCCTTTCGATGCTCTTAGCACTGTACGATTACTCCACAGCACTACAAAAAAACACAGAAACATTACAAATAAATGAATCATTCACATTAAGAAAGAAACATTTCTTGAGCTAGAAACATGTAGTAAATTTTGTCCCCTGATAAGAGCCAATATTTAGCTACAGAATCAGTAAACGCTATGGCAGGAAACACTGCACACCCAGACAAATAACCATAATTCCATTTGCTTCACCCAGCAGTCACAAAAACGAACAAAAGCTGATAGCACACTAAGGCTGTGTGACCTTGTATCAACCCCCGCTTTAAGTAGATGTGAAATTACTCTGCTGTTTTGGGGGTGAAACAAACAAAAAGAGATGAGGGAAAATCAGACTGGGTTGTTTTGGAAGAGTAGGGGGTCTAGTTTGTGTGGTTAGACTGAAAGCCCAGCGGCATCCTCCTCAAACCCAGACTGTGTCACATTGCATCAGCGCTATGGCTGTATTTTTTAAGTCTCAAATTTAAAGCCAGACAGAGTTAAACAAGAGCCCCAGGACAGGGAAGAAGAGAGGAGTTTCACCCTTAAGCATGATAGCACAATATGTCACCAACTTTTTTTAAACCAGTGTCTTATGGTTGTCTCAGTTGCACAGAAGTCCTTCTCAGCTCATGTCACTACAGAACAAGGACAATGGGTTATGAAGAGGATGGCTTTGTGGATCACTTTCTCCACCCATCTCCAGTAGGAATGGATCACGATGGTCAAAACCAGCTCATTAGTGAGGCTGACTAGTGTCCTATGTGAACGTCATGTGAACCCAAAATCAGCCTAATTATTCAGGGCTTACTTTAGAATGATAATTCGACTAGTAGTTCAGGCAACCCACCAACTAGTTGTTTTTGACAATATGGTATGTCGTTTTTAGGGTTGGGAACCAAGAACAAGTTAATTTTTATTTTTTTATACCAGAACCAAATGATTTTCATAACTTTCATTTTCGTTGGTTCAACTACATGCAATCTTCTGCCAATGCATGGAACACCATGCTTAAACACTCTGAAAGAATCTGATTTCCGAACAAATGATTCTGTTGGGCCGGTTCTTTTGAATCTACAGCTTGAAAATTACAGCGCAACCAGTGTAGCCAGATTCCTGAACAAATGACTATTATGAGTCAGTACTTTTGAACTGAATCACCACAAGCACTACCTCCCAATTGAATGACACTTATGAGGTGGTTCTTTTTAGTGAATGATAAACATACTGAATCGCAAGGCATTTACGGAATCGTAAAGAGAAATCAGAACCGGAACTGTTGAATTCTTTACGAGTCCCATTCCTAGTAGTTACGCACATCCCAAATATCCAGCAAACATCGTAGATGGAACTGTGAAGGATCTGGAATCATAAAGAGGAATTAGAACCAGAATCATTGAATTCTTTACAATTCCCATTCCTTGGTAGTTTTGCACATTCCAAATATCCAGCAAACATTTTCCATACTTCTCTTTGTTGACCCATTTTAGAGCTCTCACTCTCTTTCTCGGTGTTCTCCAGTTTTATACCCTGAGCTACAGATAAACTTTCCTTTAGACCTAGATTGGAGCACTGCAGCAGGAAGAGTGGGCTTTGACAGCCCCCCACCCCTCTGCTGCCCAATCACTCACACTCAGATCCCTGAGGGCCATGCGGCAGATACCAGCTGACTTCACAAAGTGACAGCAAAGCAAAGTTTCCCTCTTTCTTTTCTGAGACTGAAAAGAAAAGGCCTGGCACAAAGGGCCAGTAATTTCAGCTGAGAACTGGTAATTTACATGAATCCTGGGAAACAAGCCTGACTTAATAGTAAAATAATGCAGTTTTGGAAAGAGTGGTCAAATCAGGTCAAGGAAAACACTGCTAGGATTAGTATTGTGGCAGAACGGACCACCGAGGGTCTGGAGCACGTGTCGCGGCTTATGGGCCAGGAAGCCGGGCTGCCATTCCTCTCAAGCGATGCAGCCCAGGGAAGATAGGCCGCAAGAAAGAAGCCACCACCCCTTGTGCTGCAGACTCAGGAGCAAGTGACCCCGGACCCCACCTCTAAAGTCTGGACCAACCCCTTCGGACACCGCCCCTACAGACCCCCGTTGCAATGCGAGGACACCAGATTACTCCTTTGTTAGCACACTTTTCCCCTTGGACACTTTCATCCCCCCCCCCCCCCCTTTTTGAATATTTTATGTTGATTATTTTTTGTAAATAAACGCCTCTCCAAGGCCTTACGCCACACCCATTGTGTCTGTTTCTTGCTCATCCTGCCAAAGTATTTTACAAGCAAACTTACTATATGGAAAGGCAGGGATTTGCAAGATACTGTACAATAGGTCTGCTACCCGACCTGAGCCTGATGGGTTTTTGGTTCAAGTTCAAGTCAGGGAGGTTTTTTAGCTGCTACTACAGGCAACGCTTCTTGCCAAAACAACACTTACCGAGAGCAGGCAACACAGAATGAGTAAGGAGCTGCTGACAAGGGACGTGTGCTTGTGTTCAAAAACAGTTAGATTGACCGCAACGGAATGGAGCAGAATGCTGCACTCAAAATGTTTGTGAAAACCATGAATGTTCAAAAGTGGTGTTGGCTTTAGTATCAATATCTGGTAACTCAAATTACAATGTAATTACAATTTAGTATAATTCTGTCTTACAGCAAGGGGTTATTCATTAAAAAGTAGATACATTTTCAATAGTTTTCTTCTTAAAAGATATATGATGATTCAAAGCCACAAACATCTCAAGAGCAGCTGTTTAAACCAAATTCAGCCAGATATAAAGACACTGTCTGCTCATATTTATTAGGAAACTCAAGTCAAACACTTGATTCTCAATCAAACTGTTCAAGTGATGCAGTGAAAAAAACATGCTGGTTCCTTTTGGTGCAATTTAAAAGGTGAAGTGTGTAATTTCTGAAAAACTGGGTCTGAAAATTTGCTTCTGCCCCTGCATTGTTTGAAAGGTTCCTGGGGGTTCAGACATTGGGTTTAATCCTTGTTTCAACATATCGTCTGGAGTCAGAAGATGAGACAGGAATATTTACAATCAGCAATTCAGCTCGAGTGTGAGAAAACAACACCATTTTTCAGTATGAACTGCTCCTTTAAGAGGAAGACAGCGGGGAAAGAGGCTGTGACCTTCTGAATGTGACTCACTCCCCTGACTCATGACGAAACATGACATAAACATGGGCATCAATGACTCTCTTTCTCCAAAGTTTTTATAATCTAACTGAGAACAAAACTGAATGAACATTTGGAAAGAGCTGAGCTTTTCCTACAAGACATTTCCAACAAATTAGGTCAGAATTATGTAACGGAGGTTAATGTCTGGCTTAAATTACACAGCACAGTCAGTGTTTTGCAGCGACAGCTTGATGCACTCAAAATTAGGACCAGTTGACTGTAAACAGATGAGAAAAGTTAATAATGTTGTATTGGAACATTAGATAATTAGGTTGTAATCCTGGGCTACTTGGACGACCCCACTTTCAAGAAGCAGATGCAACAATTATGGAAACTGTCCATAAATAGATCAATACAGCAGAATTTGTTGAATTGTCTATGCTAGCTATCCTTGAATCGAGAATAATAAACAACAAAGAATAACTGTCACAATAACCCTTTAATCTGGAGTTAAACATTGACGTGGCCATTATTGTTCCTTCAGACCTTGTCAAACATAGCAAAATAACACTTAAGGCCCCGGCATACTCACAGCAGTGATTCTTCGCTCTGAGCCAAGAAGAAGTTTAAAACAGCTGAGCAACAATATACTGTTAGAGAACATTCAGACACCGGCCATGCTACTAGGAGAGGCGTTTAGAGCAGCATTTACAAATGAGGATGCTCAAGACTACATTTAAAACCTTAACAGTGACATTAAAATGTGTTATAAATTACTTCATGCCTTGTTCTACGAGTAGAATTCACACAAGATCAGTAAAAGAAGCTGTATTCACTACTTAAAGGTGATTTAAAGTAATACATATGCAGTAGAAAATGTGTAATTTGTCATGTTTGCTTTCTACATTCATCACACTAATGCGCTAACAAGCTAACATGTTATATGTGACCATAATATGCGCCGATTACACTAGGTTAATGAAATTTATGATGACACTGATACTACTGCAAAGATGGGTGTATAAAAGAGTGTTAATGGGTAGAATACAGACAAAAGAATGATGATAGGCATATCTTACTTTGGGCAGATGTGTAAATGGCTTTCGGCTGCTGATGGCATATGAGTGAAGCAGCATATCAAACAATGCAGTGAATGGGTACTTAAGAGTATTCATGTAGATTTTATTCCTTTTGTAGACTAATTAAATAAAAGAATCACGACATGTTCTTGGAAAATGTCTCTGCGCGGACAATCGTACAGATGTAGGTAAATTTGTACCAGTTCGCTAATAACTCGCATGCAGGTGTGTTCATGTTGGCTGATCTAAACTGACTGAACTGGAAAATTAGGTGGAGCTCCAGGTCAAACCTACCGGTGAAGTGGACCAATGGCAGTAAGAAGGTGTTTAGCAGCCAGTATGACGTTTTCCTGAAAGTTCACCCTGTCGAGCTGTTACGAACCACCAGAACAATCTCAAAAAGACCTTCTTTTTGGCCAGATTTTGTTCAAAATTACGTCGCACCCGTTTGTTCTTCGATTTTGTCTGAAGTGTGATGGGGCCTTTTATTTGAATCTTTGTGTTATTTTCCAGAAAAAAATATTGAAAGGTAGCTCTGTTCCAAAACCTGCCTAGACATGCTCTTCCAAAAGGTTCATTTTATAAAGTATGCTGCTTTCTAAGATACCATCTTTTGGCCAGATTTTAAGGCAGCATTTTCATTTGATTATTTATTTATTCACAAAAAGTAATTGGTTCAATATGGTCCAGGACACAAGCCACAGACCTATTGTAAGTGACTATAAACAAGATCATGAAATAGCTTGGAGTAACAGTAGCAAATTACAAATCATTGAGTTGACAACCTAAGAAATGTCCTCAACCCTACAGAGGCCCTTTGCAATGCCAGGACGTCATCTTACTCCTTTGTTTGGACAAGGAATCACCACCAAGAGAAAACACTGTAAATCCACTCATGTCCTTCATTTCAAAAACAGCGATCATGGATGTTCAGATTCTTTCTGAGAGGCAACTAAACATGAAACAGGAGAAAGACAGATTTTTGGGGAAGGGTTTTTTTGTTTTTTTGTTTGTTTGTTTTTTTGCATAGAGATAAGCATGTGTGTTTAAACAGGTAGGAAGTCATCCCAACTCATCCCAAAACTGACTCAGCTCTGGTGCCTCCCACCTGCTATTCTGTGCTACCCACTGCAGAAGGATGTTAAACAGATCAAAAAGGCGTATTGACGTAATTGCGCACAAGATGTCCAATCTTTAGACAATTTGGCTATATTGGGTTTAATATCATAATGTGAACTAATGTCTGATCAATTCGATCTCTAATTTGAGAGGGCTAGACAATAGTCAAGTTCAGATTTGTGTCTTCAGAGGTGTAAATGTAACCTACTGTATTACTGTACATCTAATAACACTTTAACTTTCATTAAAAGCATAAACGAACTTTACATACACAACCTACAATGCATTACAAGAGATCATATGTTTAAATAGTTGCCAACACATTTAAATTATTACAAATGTCAAGGAAATTTGATCCAGATTTGTTCATTCATATCTGTTAAGCACTGCTAATGATTTATTAATAAAAGCTATTATTAAGTGCATCTATTCATCTCAATTTCTATTGTGGTTCCGGCTCATTTGAATAATGTGGTGGTCATACTGAATCATACTGAAGTAACTACATGTGCTTTTATCAGGACTGCCACAAAAAAAAAAAAAAAAAAAAAATATTAAAAACACCTGTTAACTTAGAAAATGTGCTTTGTGTGGTAAAATCTAAACTAACAGTTTTATTCAGCTAACAAAATTTATTTTAAAGGGTTTAAATCAGATAGAAATAGCTCCGGTAACAATTTGAGGTTAACACTTTTTTTACAGAAAATTTGTAATATACCCAACAATACACACTGATGTAGAATCACAAGGAATTCATTGTGACCCAAGACAAACAGAAAAACAAACAGAACAATCAGGTCACCTACAACTTTGGAGGCTGCAGAATAGCACACACAAACACACATACACACACAGAAACACACACAAACACACACACACACACACACACACACACACACACACACACACACACATGACTCTTCCATTCGTAAGCATTTGGTTCCTTGTTCTCCTGTTTCCATGGAAACAGCCCTCTAAATTCTCTAAGGATCAAAGGAAACTATGAGGCCAAGATAATGGGCTATTTTAGTCTATTAGACAATCAATTTGATAACAGTGCTAAATGCAGCACGTGTCCTCTGCATACACAAACACCCACCATCACACTCTTGAGAGGAGACTAATGTATTAATGGCTACTTTGGATACGGACAAATAGTGACCCAGATGGGATTACAAATCAAAAGCCTCTTTATAAGATAAATGCAATCAATCAATCTATCAATCAATCAATCAATCTATCAATCTATCTATCTCATAAGTATTCTGCCCTACAAAGGCAAAAGACCTTAACCCGCTAGAGTGTGGAACTGAGACTTTAAAGTTTTTTGGTTGTCCAGCCAAATGTAATATAGGTAGGACACTGAAAATCTGTCAATTAGATGTTTTAGTAATGAAATTTATCTACATAAAAAAATCTTGAGCTCAAACTTGACTTTTGACCCCTATTTTGAAGTTACTGTACTCTGCCTTTGTATTGTCTGCAAAAAGTGAGAAGTCATGCCAAGGCAAAAGGCAGTAACTTCTACATTATCAATATTTTGTTGCTGATCACCATTTACAAAATCATTATAGTAACACCTGTATAAAATCTAGTGATCATGGCATTTATTTTGGATGATTTACAATTACTTATAGCCATGTACTTATTGCAATCCTGTGCTTTGGTTGTATTCTGATGGCATTTTTAATACATTAGACATGACACATACCTCCATAGCGGTAAAGAATATCTTCAATTGGTGTGCAGCAAAACTAACAGGTTGACTGCAGATAGGTGACACTTAATTATATGAATAAATACAAGATAAGCATATTTCTAATGAGTAAACATAATAATTTAATTAGTAATGGAATGCAAAGATATAACAAATCATGTACAAATTTAAAATGCATGGGATTGGAATAACAGATAATAAATACAGCCACAGGCCTACAAGGTAATGCCACAGCTGGTTAATCAAGGGTTAAGTTTGGCTACCATGCTCCAATGCACAGCTCTCTGACTGGTGGACTGGACTGGCCAATCTCAAAGGCTATAATATAGAGTATGTGACTATATTTATTGTTTTTCTGAATCTGACCGTAACTGACATCCAGACAAAAAGTTATACATGTGGTTGGATACCGTTTTGAAACCATCCACCCATTCATTCATCCATCCATCCAACCATCCCATAAGTATTGCAGGGACAGCATCCATCCATCCATCCCAGAAGTACTGCAAGGACAACATCCATCCATCCATCCATCCATCCATCCCATAATTATTGCAGGGAAAGCATCCATCCATCCCATAAGTATTGCAGGGACAGCATCCATCCATCCATCCCATAAGTATTGCATGCATGCATCCATCCATCCAAAAAGTATTGCAGGGAAATGATCCATCATCCATCCATCCATACATCCATCCATCCCATAAGTATTGCAGGGAAAGCATCCATCCATCCATCCATCCCTTAAGTCTTACAGGGACAGCATCCATCCATCCATCCATCCGTCTGTTTGTCTTTCTCTACAATATTGACTGTTTGATTGTTTGTGAACATATTTTGTGCTTATAATTCAAAAACACATCACCTTTATTCATCTACTCTCAATCCCTAATAAGCTCATATTTCTGTTTCTTCATTAGCAGCCTGCTCCCTCGTTCTGTGACATAGATTCATAAGTGCACCTAGCTACTCAAGCACACAGACCAACACAGACTTAATTTGTCTCTACCACGGATTTGCTCATTCACATGTAATAGCATATGTTTAAAGCTGCAGGCTGCATTTAAAACTGTTGGGCCAGTGTACTGTTAGAGGTGTATAACTGACAATGGACTCTAATTTACTCACCACACACACAAACCCATCCTCCAACACATACATAAATAGATATGCAAACGTGAATCCGTTGCAGGAGTGTAGTTTCACAGCAAAGAGAGTTCAAGGAAAAGATAGGTGAACAGAGTGGAATAGAAATGGCTTTGGTACAACCCAATTTACACTGTAAAAAGAAGAAGACAGACGGAAAGAACAAGAATAGAGAGAAAGACAGGCATGGAGAAATTAAAAAGGTGCAAGGTTGATATAATATTAAATATTCACTAGTATATGCTAAATTAACAGATAGGAAACGAAATGCTATCTGAGAACATTGCCCATGAGGAACATATGTGCTAAATTATGCTGTGTATAAGTGTTTATTCCACCAACACAGTCTTAATTCAATGACATATAGGCTATACTATGTAAGGGGGATTTCCAGACTTTTCAATTTGGCATTAGTGTAATATACACAGAAATCACAGAAATATGCAGTCAGAAACAATTGCATTGTTTATGATGGGTGCCGACCCTGATTTAGTGCCCAGTTTTTTTCTTTATTGATTTTTAAAGTTGGAAAGTGTATATCAGGGGAACTCAATAGGCGGACTTCGGACTTTTGCACAGTATAGTAAACCTTTGTACTAGTTATCTGACTCCTGGCTATGTGATGTGTAGGCATACACGAGAGGAGCGGAAATAAAGCGCGTTCAGCGCTAGAGAGAAATATTTATCTCTAGAGTGAGAATAAAGCACGTCCAGTGCTACACGCTTATTCCCATGCTGAACGTGCTTTATTCTCGCTCCGCACATGTTGCGTCTCTCCTCAATATAGACATGAGGCACCACATAAAGCCTGAACTGAATGCAGTTGAAGGCACGGTTATTTTAACAACAGTAGCTGAGACATCACTACAGATACTGGCATCTTTCAGACTGTTCAGCTAAGCCAGGTTTGTGTCAGGACAAGTTAATGTGCTACCTTTATACTATAAAAATGTTTCCATCTAAATTTAGCTTCATTAATCAGCATGTTAGCCTTTCATAATGAACATACAGATTTTTGTTCTAATTTTGTGAAAATTAATCAGAGATGTCAACATGGCATGTGTAGCAAGGAAAGCCTATTTATACTTAAATTAAGCAAATGGTATTTTTATGCTTAACTGTTATTATGTAAATTGTTTGTTTGTTAGTAGATTCTAATTTTAAGGAACATGGTCCATTCAGACTTTTACATTTTTATACATTTTCTCTCAGGGGACACCCTTGAACCCCCATACAGTATTTTTATCTGACAAAAGGCCTCACATGCTATGTCCCATACATATATATTCTGAATGTAAAAATATTTAAACACAAAAACTTGACTGCTGTCATTCAGCTTCAAAACGAACTGTTGATCTTTTTCTGAGAGTTTTGAAGAGACTATTTTTACTGTTTAGGATTTTTATTTTTTTACAAAGTACTATTGCTGCCAATGTGGCAAATTATAAAACTATTCAAAAATATATATTATATAATTTCATAGCCATATGACACTATGAAAGCCATGTATTATCTGGACCTTTGTTGGGAAGGAAATGTAGAGACCGGACCTCTTGGAACTTTAATTGAGTACGGGTATATGATGCCTAGTATTTTGAAAATCTGTTTAGATGAAAATAACAAGATGGCGCCACGGATGGCTGCTTCAGTGTGGAGCTCTCTAGCACTTTTGTTACTTTTGTTTGTCATGTTTTTTGTCACTCTTTCCCGATCAGTTTCACCAGGGATGAACTGCTGAATATTTGGCAGAGCACACCTGATCATTTTTTGCTGGTATTTGATTATTCGTACGTTTTATTAGACATCTTAGTTGGAGGCGCAGTGGTGTTCTACAAGTGCTCCAAGAGACGCAAGTGAGGAAAGCATGCTGGCACGTTTGTGAAGATTCGTCAACGCGGCTTTAGGACTCCGCTGCTGAGTATTCATCTGGCGAATATCCGCTCCCTCGCCAACAAAACGGACGAACTGCTTCTGCTCACTCAAACAAATAAGGACTTTTCTAACCCAGCTGCGCTGTGTTTCACAAAAACCTGGCTGAATGAATCCATCCCAGACAGCGTGCTACATCTGCCAGGCTTCCAGCTGTTCAGAGCGGATTGCATTGTGGAATCATCAGGGAAAACAAGAGACGGTGGAACATGCTTTTACATCAACAAAAGTTGGTGTATAGATGTAACAGCTTTGAAGAAGATATGCTGTCCTAATTTAGAAGCACACTTCATCAACTGTAAGCCTTTACACTCACCGTGTGAGAAGGGAGTTTTCCTCATTTATTATGGTGAGTTTGTACATCCCGCCACAAGCATGAGTGAACGCAGCATTGCAACAGCTGGCTGATCACATCACAGACACGGAGCAACAACACCCAGCCTCTCTTATCATTATTCTGGGAGATTTTAAGAAAGCTGTCCTCACCCGTGAACTGCCAAAATACAAACAACACATCACATGCCCCACCAGAAAAAGAAATACACTGGACCACTGCTACACAACTGTAAAGGATGCATATTGCTCTGTCCCACGTGCAGCTTTAGGACTCTCTGATCACTGTCTGGTTCATCTTCTCCTGACCTACAAACAGAATCTAAAATCAGCTAAGCCTGTAGTAAGGACTATAAAGAGATGGACTAATGAAGCAGAGATGGAACTACAAGCCTGCTTTGACTGCACTGATTGGAGTGTTTTTGAAGCTGCAGCCACAGACCTGGATGAGCTCACAGATACTGTGACATCATATATCAGTTTCTGTGAGGATATGTGCATCCCTTCTAGGACATTTTTATCATTCAGTAATGATAAACCATGGTTTACAGGAAAACTCAGACAGCTTTGTCATGCCAAAGAGGATGCTTACAGAAGTGGGGATAAAATCTTGTACAACCAGGCCAGAAAAAACTGACTAAGGAAATCAGAGTGGCTAAAAGAAGCTACTCTGAAAAGCTGAAAAAACAGTTTTCAGCCAATGATCCTGCATCTGTATGGAAAGGCCTGAAAAGCATTACCAAGTATAAGACACCTCCCTCTCGCTCTGTAGAGAATCAACAAATGGCCGATGAACTGAATGTGTTTTACTGCAGGTTTGAAAAGCCCGTTCTCACACTCCTCCCCCGCATTGATCTTCACACACACACACACACCAACACCTCCTGGAACCCCCCTCATCCCCCCTCCCCCCCCTCCTGCTACTCAACCTGCACTAATGGTCTGTGAGGAGGATGTGTGCCGGTCTTCCAGAAACAAAAGACTAGGAAAGCTTCAGGCCCAGACGGTGTCTCACCTGCCTGTCTGAAAGTCTGCTCTGACCAATTGGCCAGATCTTCAATAGATCATTGGAGCAGTGTGAAGTTCCCTGCTGCTTCAAACACTCCACCATCATTCCTATCCCCCAAAAAAAACAAAATCACAGGACTTAATGACTACAGACCTGTTGTCCTCACCTCTGTCGTCATGAAGTCATTTGAGAGACTTGTTTTGGCCTACCTGAAGGACATCACTGGACCCCTGCTAGACCCCCTTCAGTTTGCTTACCGAGCAAACAGGTATGTGGATGATGCTGTCAACATGGGACTGCGTTATATCCTGCAACACCTCGACAGACCTGGGACTTATGTAAGGGTCCTATTTGTGGACTTCAGTTCAGCCTTCAATACCATCATGCCTGATCTTCTCTCAACCAAACTGACCCAGCTCTCCGTGCCCACCCCTATCTGTCGATGGATCATCAGGTTTCTGACAGATAGGCAGCAGCTAGTGAGACTGGGGAAAATCACATCCGGGACCCTCACTATATCCTCAGGGATGCATTCTCTCTCCACTGCTCTTATCCCTGTACACGAATGACTGCACTGCAAAGGACCCTACTGTCAAGCTAATGAAGTTTGCAGATGACACAACGGTCACTGGCCTCATCTGCGACGGTGATGTGTCTGCATACAGATGGGAGGTTGCACAGCTGGCTGTCTGGTGCAGTCACAACAACCTTGAGCTGAACACGCTCAAAACAGTGGAGATGATAGTGGACTTCCATTTTTGGGTGAACTGTCCCTTTAACACAGGAACATGTGCTACTCTGTAACCATTTCCCGTTTCTCAATGCTCTATGAATTTTAAAAATTCTTCAGGATAAAATCCACTTCTCTCTTATACAAACACACAGAGTGTCACTCTCTTTCTGTTACCATTCCTCAATCACATCAATATAAATACAAACATTTCTCTCAACACAAGTTCCAGGCATAAACATACACACCAGGGGAGCAGGTGCCAATAACAGGTCAAGCCTCGAGCTCTGGTCGGCGAATAATAAAAACATCAAGGAAACAAAACATGACAAAAGAGATTAATCCTGATGAGGACCAACAAAGATTCCATATGCTAAAATCTGACACATGCCCGCTTGCTTTTTGGTTCTCAGAATCACAATAAAACCCTAAAACATAATACCAAGCAGAAGGGCTTATTGACTGCAAACTGTTTAAGTTTTGTAAATCACTTACTTTTGGTGTATGATAAAACTTTTCCAGTTATTCTGTAAGCAGTGTCAGGAGGAGTCTGTTAGACATTTCTGACAGATGCTGTGGATTAGTCTCTGTGGTTGACGGTTTTTATGGTTCTTTTCAAATTAGTCATTGAAAGGTTTGTCTTGATGTATCTTTATAAATGTGCATGGGAACGCAGACAAATAAATGAGGGTTCTCTTCATCTGGGAACAATTTTCTGTCATTGGCTCCAAATTGGATTCTATGGTGACATTGATTTATCAACAAAGGGTTAAATTTTGCAACTATTATTCAATTGAGTAAACACATTCAGATACTTTTACTATTAATTAACAGCCGATAATACGTTCACTGACTGGTAAGCAATGATTTGAGTAATTGAGCTTGGGTGAAGATTTACTGAGATGACGTCTTTACTTTCTGTTCATGTGTTGAGTGCATACAGTACCCCAAAAAATTATGGACACTTAAAGGAATATTCCGAGTTAAATACAAGTTAGGCTCAATCGACAGCATTTGTGGCATAATGTTGATTACCACACAAATCAATTTAGACTCGTCCCTCTTTTTCTTTAAATAAAGCAAAAATCGAGATTACCACGAGGCACTTACAATGGAAGTGAATGGGGCCAATTTCTGGAGGGTTTAAAGTTAGAAATGTTAATCTTATAATTTTATAAAAACACATAAATTCTTGTGTTAAAATTTGTGTATTATTTGAGATGTAAAGTTTTTCAAATTGTTGTTTTTGCTGGATTACAAGGTTTACAGCGTTATGTCATCATGTCAACAAAGTTGTAAAATTCGATATAACTTCACACAGAAAAAGTTAGTTGCGATTTTATTACACTAAAGTCATGTAAGCACGGATATTTTTTTAAATCTTATGGCTATACTTTTGAAACAGAGAGTATTTTAATGTTTACAGATTGGCCCTATTCACTTCCATTGTAAGTGCCTTAATGTAACTCAGATTTTTGTATTTTTTTAAAGAAAAGGGCAATTTGATATTTTTTTTTTTTTTTTTTTTTTTTTTTTGTGGTAATCAACATTATGCCACAAATGCTGTCGATTGAGCTTAACTTGTATTGAATATTCCTTTTAGCCACACTTAAAACACTATGAAAGTGATTGCATTAATATCTATTGTTTTATCACTTAAAACCTAACAAACCTTTTTTGTGTGTGAAATGCTTATCTGAAAAATGTATTTGTGCTATCTTTAAAATTAATGCCACTTTTTGTGATATTTTGACACTTCAGTGTGTACATTTTAACATTGGGACCCACAGACAGACATGCCACTAGAGACACTTCAAAAGGCAACATGTGGCCGGTGGTTCTTTCAAATTTTCATAAACTGACGCAGTTTTACAGTCTCAATCTAGCAGCTTGCCCGTTTTGTTAGATGTTCTTCTACTTTTACGTAAAAGTGAGAGGAAATACGCACGGCCACACGACAGCCATATTAAAAGACACGTGTGCCACATGGAGAATAGAGAGTCACAGTTTATTAAAGGCCTGAGGTGTTGCCCACACTTGACACAGTGTGTACTGCAGGCTGCACACACTTTCAAATGTGGATTCACAGAGCTAAACATACACATTTACCTAGCTACTGCATCTAACTAGGGGCTTCCTGTTGACTTCATCTGTTTTTAAATTAACTTAAATTTGAATGTGTATCCTGCACTCTGCATGGTGTGTGTCCATACATATTCAGAGTTTATTACTTCTTGTATTTTAATCTCCATCCAACAAATTGAGGCATATTTCTGTCACATCCGACTTGAAATGTCTTTAAAAAGCGCATGTCATGAAACAGATGATAGTGACGCAAGCTTAAGAATTCAGTGGAGCAGCCCACAGGCTGAATGGATTGTGATTTAGTGAAAAATGCTTATATATCACATCACTTGCATTTACACACACTCAAGCATGGTTGCCGTGCTGCTGTGGGAGATGATGGTGTTGCTATGGTGACACGTCAGAATGCAGCAGGCTATGCCAAATGGCAGAGAGGTAACTGGAGAGAGAGAGAGAGAGAGAGATAGAGAGAGAGAGATGTACTACTGGTTTATTCCTCACAAATTCATGTGACCACATACACAATGACAGACCACACACACACGTTTGTTTTTCTTTTATAGACTTACAATTGACTTCTATTGTTTTTATACTGAGCCTTAAGATATTTTCAATCTCCTAACCCTACCTCTGTCCCTAAACCATGTTAATACACGTAAACAAATGTTAACCTAAAAAAATCATGTGCTTCATGTGGTGAAATCTGAATAGTTTTAACTGGTTTTATTCACTAAATGAACCAGACTATATGGTTACACCAACAAATGTAATGTTAAGGGGGAGATCAGATAAAAATAGCTCCTTAACGGGATAGTTCACCCAAAAATGAAAATTCTCTTATCATTTACTCACCCTTATGCCATACCAGATGTGTATGACTTTCTTTCTTCAGCAGAACACAAACAAATATTTTAAGAAGAATATCTCAGCTCTGTAGGTCCATAAAATGCAAGTGAATGGTGATCAGACCTTTGTAGCTCCAAAAAACACATAAAGGAAAAATAAAAGTAACCCATATGACTCTAGTGTTTAAATCCATATCTTCAGAAGCAATATAAAAGATTTGGGTAAGAAGCAGAACATTATTTAAGTCATTTTTACTCTAAATCTCCACTTTACCTTTCACTTTCAGACGCTTCTGCCTCGCACTGCCACGCTGCTTCTGCTTCTGATGTAAATACACTAATTCATTAACATGAGTGCCAAAAAAGTATGCTCTGCTTCTGCCCTGCTTCGGCATGCTGTGTGAAACATGCGTAAATTGTCGCCAACACCTACCAATGAAAGTAAGTTGTCGGTCACATCTACCGATGACATGGACCAATGGCAGAAAGAAGGTGTATATTAGCCGGTATGAAGTTTTCCTGAAAATTCAAGCTGGCGAGCTATTACGAACCAACGAAACAATGTGTTTTTCCCAGATTTTGCTCTAAATGACGTCACAACCGTTCATTCTTCGATTTTGTATGAAGTATGCCGGGGCCTTTAACCACAGATTAGAATTTTTCAATAAAATAAAAACAGACTTAATAGACTTAAACAGCAGAATGTGGATTTTTCACAATATTTTTTTTTTAAAGTTCTTTCTACAGTATATACAGTATATATCCCATCTGTTCTAGGCAAAGTAAAAAAAAAAAAAAAACTTGAGCAGAACCCTTAATACTTGAGCAGATCCTCAAATAAAAGTATGTATCTCTTCCGTGATCACTTCATCCACAACCATTAATGCACCTTCTTTACTCCCTTCTAAACATTATAAAAAATCTAGTCTTTACTGTTTCTCAAGTGCTTTTTTCCCCTCTGTACTAGCTTCCTTTTTTTCTAGAACTTTGGAACTGTACATTGCAGCACTTTAGCAATACTGATCCCAAGCCTGATCATCGTAGCTTTATGCTTTCTCAAGCATTTAAGGATAATCAAAAGTCAGCCTTGACAATCTAAAGTGCTACTCAATGAAGAAACAATAGACTCAAATGGACAACTGGACTTACAGAGTTATTATTTTGAACATGCTGCACATTAGAAAATCTAGCTTCAGGATCTAGCCTGCTATTATTATTAGTATTCATTTAGCAGAAGCTTTCTCATTCAGAATGACTTACAGTACATTTAACAAACCCTAGAGAAAACTGAAGCTTTCAGTGAGACCCAGAACAGAAGTCATTCTTAACTGAAAACCTTCTCCTCCCTTGTGGCTTTCATGTTCACATACATTCAAACATGGCGCGTCAAGATATGTTGCACCACACTTACAAAAAACCTAGAGTTCTGGCAAACTAGCCACAAATTTGCTGCAAATTTGCTACTCATTATTTTCACATGCAAATGAGCTTGTGATTCGCCAGTGGCATTCCTGCAGCAAACCTTTGGCAACAATGGGCAATTTGCTGCAAGTTTGCCACAAACCATTTTTGATTGTGAAAATGATCATTGGCGAATTTGTGGCAATTTTGCCATAAACTTTAGATTTTTTTAAGGGTAAGGTTTAACATTAATGACACCAAACGGCATTGGTTCTCACTTTTATCATGGAACATGATGCAGCAAGTTATATCTGGAAGGGCAAATGAGATGTCAGAGCTATGAGATTTTCAATAAAAAACAGCTTCTAATTTTTAGTCTGTTCCTCAAACAGAGCTATTGAATAGTTTCAGAAGACTTGGAATCAAGTTGTGTGGACTACTTTCATGTACTGGTCGACTAATATGGGTTTTTCAGTGGCCGATGCTAATACCGATTTCTAGAGAGCCAATATAATCCATACAATTTAACAATAGCAAATCAAATGTACACAAAATTTCTGAAGTAAAAGTAAAAAAGTAATTGTATGCAATATTTAGTCATATTTGCATAAACTTGAAAAGAAAAAACCTTGAAAATAGAAACTGTTAAATATCCATTAAGAAATCTTTTGGGATTTTGGAACTGATATAAGGGAAAGTTAATACTTTTGTTAATCATTCAAGGGAACAAGGTTATCCACCGATGCAGATAACTGCAGAATGGCCAAATATCAGGCATCACACGTCTGGCTGCAGTTTCCCAGTGAAATGTCCAGCGGGGGGCACCAAAATCAAGTGAAATGGTGTCGTAATCAGACTGGGTTTATAAGATAAATCAATTAATGAATAAAACGTTCCTCCCTTACCTAAAACTTTAACCTAAACATAACCAATAGTGTCCAAAAACAAAATGAGAAAGGAAAGGCACATTTTCTGAAGCAACCACTTCATCTCATGTTACTTCCATGACACTCTTGTCTCACGTGTCATCTTGCGTGCTTGACTGGTCTCGAACCGCAGTCTTCAGTTTTCAAAGTCCAATATTCTATAATGTGAGCTACCGTGCAAGCTAATCACAATGGAATAAGTATGTAAATGTAGGTGACTGTAATGCAAGCATTAAAACTTATTGTTTTTCAAATGATGTGTTATAGTAAAGGTTTTTCAATGTCATAACATAGCAGTGTGATTAATAGTGCAAAAAATAAGTCATAATCAGCCGTTGTAGTTGTGATTTTTGTGAAAGTGAATAAAACGCACAGTTGTTGTAGCGCCTCTAGTGTTAATTTCACCAGGAAACTGCGATGAACTCATTTTGCAAAAATGTAGTTATAATAATGGTCATTCGAGATTAGATTGTCCTATTAACCAATATACCACACCATCCCCATACTAATCATAGGGCCGCATCTGTGATGCCTGAAAAATTGGTTATGTACCGTACATACACTGTCTTTGCACCCTACTCAGAAGCCATGCAATGTTTGGGTGGGTCTGAAATGCAAGAGGAAAAAATGGTGTAACTCTACTGGATTCTTAATGTCTGACAAAACTGTGTAACAGGAATTACAGCAAGCATAACAACCATTTTTGTACAAAGAGATAAAACTGTGTGTGGAGGCGAGGGCATGGTCAAGCATTCGTCTGGGGAAAGAGGAAGTGGTAAGGGTTTTCACCTGAGATGAATTGCTGGTAATTGCTGTTTCTATGTTCACAGTGAGAGACGGGGGAAATAAAAAGGTGCCCAGTCCATAGAGTAAGAGAGAAACAGATGCCGCAAAGCTCTGTGTGTGCGTGTGACTGAGAGAGACACCTGAGGCTGATTGTGTGTTGGCCATTGCCGTATTTGTTTTGCCCTGTAAAGCTTCACCATTACGCCTGATGCGAACGTGCCTATGTTGATGAAAATAAATAGTGACATAGCTGAGTTGGAATCGCTGTCTCCCGCTTCCTCATTCACTGAAACTTGTTATACTGGTGCTGAAAACCAGGAAAAGAGGTAGAAGGATATGCTGTCATGGAGTCGTCGCCGCTGGAGGTAGTCTTCTGATCATTCACCAGCATCCACCAGGGCCAACAACAGGCCCTCATGGATCTTTGGAGAGCACAGCAACAGTGTTTCGAGGCGCTCCTTCAGGCCAAGGAGGAGGACCGGCGGGTGCTGCGGAGCTCAGTACCCCAGGAGGGGGTGGCCGCCTTTGCCCAGCAGCTCCATGACGCCTGCTGGCGGTGGTTGCTGGCTAAGGAAGACAACGACGCCGATGACATCATCAACCTGGTGGTACTGGAGCAGTTCGTCTCCCGGTTGCCGAAGGGGACGGCCGAGTGGGTCCAGTGCCACCAACCGGCATCACTGGGCGAAGCGGTCCAGCTGGCGGAAGACCATCTGGCAGCATATCCGGAAGCCGGCATGCCCCACGCCCTTTCTCCAACTCATGTCTCTTCCCCTGTTTTCTCCCCCCCCCACTTCCTTCCGCCCTGTTCCATTCCCCCGGAAATGGGAGAACATTCCCCAAAACCGGCTTGGGGTTTTGCTAACCCTGTCTCTCCCCTCTCTTCATACCAGGTGAAGCAGTCCGCTGCCACGAGTGTGGGTGGGAGGCTTGGGCCAGTCTGCTGGAGTTGTGGGGAGCGGGGTCATCGAGAGCAGTGCCTGGTAATGGAGGTGGGGGCCTTGATCCAGATCCCCGACACTCCACAGACCGTCCCCGATCGGGCAGGGACATACCAAATAACCCGTGAGTATTAAGGGGGGTACATACCAAGCCTTGGTGGATTTAGGTTGTAATCAAACCTTCATTCATCAATGCTTGGTCCAAAATGGGGCATTGGAGGCAAATAATTGGGTGAAGGTGAGGTGTGTGCATGGGGATATTCATGATTATCCTATAGTGAACGTCACTGTAATATTCCGGGGACAAAAGCATAATATTGAGGCGGTGGTTAGTCCTCGCCTCACCCATCCGCTAATTTTGGGAACTAATTGGCCGGCTTTTCGATCATTATTGAAGGGGTTGTGTGTGGATGGGTCCTGTGAGAAAGTAAACTGTTGTGGGATATGCAAAGCGCTGGCTGGGGAGGCGTGGCCTGGGCCGTCTGCGGCTGCCCCACGTCAGGCTGATGCTGGGGAAGGGGAGGTGTCATCCTCCCCCGCCCTTAGGGAATTCCCGGTAGAGGATTTCCCACTAGAGCAGTTGCGAGATGAAACCATGAAGCACGCGTTTGACCAAGTGAAAGTGATTGATGGTCAATGTCTCCAGCCAACGTAACGCGGTAAGGGATGGGCAAAGAGGAGGCGGGAACCGGCTAAACAGTCAACGTAAAGTTTAATGATATAAATGAACTTAAAACAACATAAAACATAAAGACACACAGACACACACAATGCGGCCGTGTGTGTCTCTATCTCGAACTGGCGCCTCCGGGTCCCCTTATCTCGCTCTCCTGCTGATCAGCTGATTCAGCGTCGACTGTGCACCATCACGGCCCGGCCACGCCCTCCTCCTCTTCACACATGCTTTCTTACATGTTGGTGTTTACATATGTGCATGTGTGCTTGCAAACATAAAGGCCTTGGATCTGTGCACGTGCATACACACACACACACACACACGCACACACACACACATGCGTGCACGCATGAACACACACATACTCACGTACACGCACAAACTCTTTTGAGTTTTACATGCTTTCTTTTTCACAGAGATGAAATTTATCCTGCCCTGAACTGCATCCAACATCCATTCATCCATCCAACATTACCACAAACATGCACGTGCATACACACACACAAACATGCATGCGTGCACACACCCGAACTGTCTTTGCCCACAGTGACCCCTCTCCAATAGAATCAATAGAATTGTGGTGTTCCTGGTCAAAGATGACTGGCCACTGAAAATGAATGGGGAAGATCACAAAAATAGGACTTTTATTAAGAAATGCTTTATTTTCTGAAAAGGGACACAAAGTAACACTTGTGGTGTTCCCTGTCAAATCTGACCATTGTGACAAAGAAAACTGGCCTAAGCCAATTTACACATTAACACTGTCTAATAAAGAACATTTCATGGAACAAAAATACCAACACTGTTCATATTTTTGTTATATTTTCTAATCAACAACAAACCAAATCAACAAACAACTGGTGGTTTTGTGTCCTCATGCACATGACTGACAATAGCTTTTTGCATGTGTCTTGCAAATGTGTGCTCTGCATTTGAAACACACAATGCTTGATGAAAGAAAGATCATCAAAGAAAGATTCTATTGCAGAGGGGTCACTATGGGGCAAAGACAGTTCTGGTATGTGTGTGTGTGTGTGTGTGTGTGTGTGTGTGTGTGTGTGTGTGTGTGTTTGGTAATGTTGGATGGATGAATGGATGTTGGATGCAGTTCAAGGTAGGATAAAGTTCATGTCTGTGAAAAAGAAAGCATGTAATACTCAAAAGAGTTTGTGCGTGTACGTGAGCATGTGTGCGTTTTTGTATGCGTGCGCATGTGTGCGCATGTGTGTGTGTGTGTGTTAGTGTGCATGTGTTTGTGCATGTGCACGTGCACAGGTCTGAGGCCTTTATGTCTGTAAGCACAAATGCATATATGTGAAAATGAACATAATGAATATGCTTCTGAACACTCAGTTTTTCTCTTATTTTTGATCTCCCCCATTCATTTTCAATGGCTGGTCATTTTTGACCGGGAACAC
The DNA here is from genome assembly GCF_019703515.2 of Myxocyprinus asiaticus. Classification (NCBI taxonomy): domain Eukaryota; kingdom Metazoa; phylum Chordata; class Actinopteri; order Cypriniformes; family Catostomidae; genus Myxocyprinus; species Myxocyprinus asiaticus. Next base: position 14,720,963 of record NC_059344.1, on the reverse strand, counting down.
CTCAAGTGACTTTGTGCCATTTTGTACAAAAAAATTTAATTTAAAAACAAACTGCCTGGTTAAACATTAAAGCACACTAGCGTGATAAATAGTACAGAATGTTTTCTTATTTTATTTAGTATTGCCAAAATTATCCACAAATAATGCTTTTTTCACTCAAAAACTGAGGTGCATAAGCTCAGGTCAATGAGGCCTACGATCAGTAAGTTCCAAAAAGAAATACAAAACTTGTGCTAATTGAAAGAAAACAAGTTGGCAAAAAGATCTAATCCAATATTTGGTAATAATATAGCATAAAGAGAGATTTATAAGCAATTTTTATAGGCCGGTCATTTTTGACCAGGAACAGCACAAGAGTGACTTTGTGCCATTTTGTACAAAATAAAAGCATTTCAAAACAAACTTCCAAGTTAGACATTAAAGCACATTAGTGTGATAAATAGTACAGAATGTTTTGATATTTTGTTAATATTGCCAAAATTATCCACAAATATTTATTTATTTATTTATTTTTTCACTCAAACATGGAGGTGCATACGAGTAGGAGGAATGCTGTACAGAAGCTTTGTTGGTTTTGGTTTAAATCTGTATTTATCTGTTTCTTTACTCACAATGGTGCATTTGTGTGCTTATCCTGGATATCTCAACCGAGTGGAGAATGTGAGATTACATCTGTATCTTGGCAACGCGAATACGTCACACGAGAGACCGCTTGGACTCCACCCTCTCGGAAGCATTGGATTATAGTACTGAAATATTGATCTTTTTTCCCACTAAAAGTGATAGTTTCACTTTAGAAGACATTCATTTAACCGCTGGAGTCATATCGATGATGTTTATGTTGACTGTCTGTTCTTTTTGGAGCTTCAAAAATCAGATCACCATCCACTTGCATTTTAAGGACCTACTGAGCTGAGATATTTATCAAATTTTCTTCAAATGTGTTCTGCTGAAGAAAGAAAGTCATACACACCTGGGATATCATGAAGGTGAGTTAATAATAAGAGAATTTTCATTTTTGGGTGAACTATTCCTTTAATGTGCTTTTGGAGCTGTATAATTTTGGTACACATTCACTTGCATTATATGGACCTACAGAACTGAAATATTCTTCTAAAAATCTTTGTTTGTGTTGAGCAGTAGAAAGAAAGTCATACACATCTGGGATGGCAAGAGGGTGAGTAAATAATGAGAGAATTTTCATTTTTGGGTGAACTATTCCTTTGCATCATCAAAATACTTAAGGTGATTTGATCAAATATTTTAAAAGATACCTATTGCACTCAATAAATTGTCATAATTTACAATCCAGTCAATAGACTGACTGACTTAAAAAGTGAATAATCAGCTGTAACAGACAATTTGATACAAAGCAAAATTCAAAGATATAAGTGAGCAGATCCATTTTCTCCTAGAGAAGATGTGGTTCCCACTGTGAATGGAGTTTCACTATTGATCAGACAGGTTCATTTTTGTATTGATGGGTTATTAAGGGAGGAGGTGATGTCACGACGCCACCTGCTGTTGGACTCATATACTACATCCATCTCTAAAGAGGCATATTAAATACTAAAGAATAGCATTTAAAATATTTTAATCAAAAGATTATTTAAATATTTAATCACAGAGTAATAGGACAGTCTTAACTGTGCAGCTAACATACTGGAAACATTAAATTATAAATTAATATGTTTGAGATAAGAACATAATTTCAGAATAAAGCCTTGGGTGGATGCTACAGATTCTGGAACCAGATATACTGACATTAAATTCAGGATTAAATTAAAGCTCAAAACATTATCTGTTCAGATACTGCTGGTCTGTTATTAAATGTGACATCTATTATTATGCAAATTACATGTAGTGGGGTTCCCAGTTCAAAGAAGCAGTGAGAGAATTTTCATTAACCACCAGGGAGCAGCACATAGAGGTCTACTAATGCTCTAATACTCATAAATTTACCTCAAACGAGATGTGCAATAAGTTACATATTGTCATTTTTATATTATGTTCTGGCCATAAGTGCATAGTTCAGCTATTCTGTTCAAACACAGTTCAGAATTCACATTCAGAACTGTATTCGGAGTATTCAGGTATTCGGAGTGTTTTTAGCATGTTGTTTTGCAGTTGCTAGGGTGTTGTTCTGAGTGGTTGCCTGAGACAAATCAGCCCACCCCCAATATGGGTTAGGTTCCTCTGCCAATGTAAGTCTATGGGATATTTTTTGCCTGTATTATCACCTATCAATCAGAAAATATGATTGTTTAGATAAGTAATGGCCAAATGATTCCAAATGAATTGAAGTATCATTCACAATGTTCATAGCACAAATGGGAGAAGTTAAGTGCCAGTGTTTAAATCCCTGACCCTAAGTGATGCTTGCCTTAGCAAACACCAATAAAAACAAATCCCTTATCTTTGCCATTTCAGATGGTGGAGAGGGGATTCCTGAAAATACAGTTCTTTTTACACCCTAAAAAAATGCCTCATTCCTCTTCCAAAACCAAGATTCATTTAAACGAGCCCAGTGTACTTGTCTTCCTTTCTCTCTTGATTTCTATCTCTCTGTCTCAGACCGAGATTCTTTTCACTGCAATCCAAAGAGAAAGGGAATATTGAGAGGGAGAGTGCACCAGAAGAAGAGGTGGGGTAAGCCCAATTAAAAGATGACAAGTCATGCTCAGGCAAGACGGGCTTGATCGGTGATGCGAGCCAGAGACATGGCCTAGGAAACCCTTCAAATGCAGGGGAGCAAAAGTTGCATAAAGGAGGGAAGAGTGTGTGCTCGGCGGAGGGGTAACTCATTAAGGCAGGCTGCAGATAAGGGCCTGTCACAGTCAATCAGTCTGTACACAAAAGAGTGGACAAAGAGCATACTGTGAATTTCAAGGGAAGGAGAGGATGAAAAGGAGTTTTAGGGGCAGAGTTGTGGGCACTTGTGACAGTAAAACCTGAAAAATGCTTAATAAAAAGACACAATAATGTCTTATTTCACATGTAAAAACAGCTGAAGCTGCTGTTTGGGTTATAGGATTAGTAACGCACAGCCAGATTTTATACTATAGGCTTAAAGTTTGATCCTCCATGCAGCTTATTCTGGCCAAGAACAGCCCAATTAGACAGGAAGCAGCCATCTAACTGACATGTAAAGCGACTAACCAACATCACATCAAGGGCAGTTAAATAGGAATAGTTTGCCCAAAAATGAAAATTCTGTCATAATTTAAAAGGAAACTGTAACAGTTCGTGGAAAACAGAAGCATAATGTGAGCAGCAGCGCAGCGGAAGTTTAGCCGTTGAGTCTATTTTTGCTGTGCTGCTCACGCTGAATTTAAGTGACAGTGCACTGTTGATGGACATCATTAAGATGAAGATGTAGATATAACTGCCTATTACACTATTATATAGAGTGCAGGTCTAAAGGGTTAACAGCAATACCCATACAGTGTAACAGGTAAACAAATGCATGCAACCCCACATGTGGTCAGTAAATTACCTCAGTCTCGTATTGACGATGGATGACATTAGATTGTGGAGAAACAAAGTGGAATGCATTTACCTTAGCTGTTGAAGATGTTGATTTAACACATATTCTTGCAAGTGCATCCTTTTTGTGAGGAAAATACTCAACACTTAAAAGTTTTGGCTGGTGTTTGAACAAAGATATATCTCTATAGTGTACATAATGTCTTATTTTTTACAGGATTATAAAGCATATAGGAGTGACCGATCCAAACCGAGTGTTCAAACCGTCCTCTGTTGTACAAAACAACATTCAAAAAAACATTCAAAGGCTCATCATCAACCCCCATCCACGATGTTTGAAAGGAGCAGAGCTTATTGTGTTGGCTGTCACTATATATAAATAATAAATAATTCTACAAGACTACATTAGATAGTTCATGATGATCAAGTTTGTAATACTTATCACTAGCTCACTCCTGATAACCATTTTCTAACTTTATTTTCTATATTGAGCGCAGCAGTTTCTGCAGCAGAAACGCAGCCAGTGCTTCGGCGTGCGATGTAAAACAGGTGTAATGCTGTCACAGAGACCGGTGAGATCTCTCTCAGGGAGTAGGAACATTTTCTGCATACCATTCAATAAAAACAATTTGCTTACAGCACCTCAAACAAACCTTTTACAGTAAATATCTTTCAAAGTTTTGATAATGTCAAATACAGCAATTTATCAATCCTTGGAATTGCTCAATGGAGCAGTCTGGGAATATAACAACTAACTGTTTCCCGGTGGGGCTATAAAAAACCTGAGCACCTAGCCAATCAGATTAGAGCTTGCGGTTTTACGAAGGCTCTTGCCAATTGAGTGCGCTATGATTCGGGTTTAAGTTAGGATTCATTATATTTTTTAGAACAACAGAGGCCAATGGAAGGTCCCCTAAATGATCTAAAAATGTGTGTGTCAGGTTGTGTACTCTGCTAAATAACACTTACACTTTTGCTTAAGGCAAGAGAGAAAGATGTGTGCCACTGAAAAGGCCATTAGTGTGTGTGTGTGTGTGTGTGTGTGTGTGTGTGTGTGTGTGAGTGTTTGTGTGGTTTAGGAGGAACAATTTTTTAGGTTACAAACTGTTAATTACAAGGGTATTATACTATAAATGTGGTTTATGAGGACATTTCTAGTGTCCCCATAATACAAATCACATTAAAAAACATACTAAACGATGTATTTTTGAAAATGTAAAAATGCAGAAAGTTTTTTTGTGTGGGTTAGGTTTAGGGGTAGGGGTAGGGTTAGGGGATAGAATCTATAGTTCGTACAGTATAAAAATCATTATGTCTATGGAGAGTCCTCATAAGGATAGCCGCACCAACGTGTGTGTGTGTGTGTGTGTGTGTGTGTGTGTGTGTGTGTGTGTGTGTGTGTGTGTGTGTGTGGTTATAATAAGGTCATTAGAGCTCATAGAAGTGTCTCAGGGTGAATCACAATATGATTAAGTGGCAGAGAATAGATGCACACACACTCATATAACTGTGAGTGTCGTAATACAAAGATGTGGCTCAGAGCAGACAGTATGATCCATTTGTGTGCCTAACGTGTGAGAGGAAACAAGGATGAATGAAAATGAATGACTGAATCTTTCTTTATTCTTTCTCTTGCTCTCTTATGTGTGATGGAGAGATCTTTCAGGAGCTGAGATTAGTCACACACACAACAGGAGCTTTCACAATGATGTACACAGCAACATGTGCTCAGACACACACACACACACACACACACACACACACACACACACAACCTTTATTTGGTGTCATCACTCTCATTCTCATGTGGATTACTCCTCCCTCCTTCCAATCATACTATTTCATCCCCTCATTTCACCTCTCTGATATGAGTCTAAATTCCACTAATTTCAACTGATTATAAGTATTAATAATTTAAAAGTGTCAATACAGTCACTCAGACAGAAAGAGCTTTCCTTTTCACCTGCATTTCATCCTATTCTTCTTCCCAAATTTCCTTCTATTCCTTTGTCCTATTCCCATGATTGTCTGTTCTAAAGAGCTGATGATCTCTCAAGATGATGATCAGGTTGGTCTACAGTACCAGGTCAGCCTTGGCCCTACCAACTGGCTAATCTACATCTAAACTACCTAAAACTAGCTTCAACCTACTAATGACTATAGCTGACTAGTTTCAACAAGCTACTGACCAAAACAACCAACTTTAACCACCTAATTAACACAAAGTACTTGCTTCATATAGCTAAAGACTAGCTTCTAGTGATGGGAAGTCCAATACTTTTCCATGAACCAGTTCTATCGGACGGTTCATTTCAATGAACCGGTTAAAAAAAAACGATTCACCAGTTCTTTTATGTCACCACTTAATGACGTCACTGTACATAATGTTAATACCCCGGCGTTGTAGAATGCACGCTCAAACACATTCAATAAAGCCACATGTAAGAGCATATTGCTGATTATTAAACTTTATTGAATTAAGTTATATAAGCCACAACCAGCTAATGACCAAAAACTACCAGCTTTAACCACCTAATTATCACAAACGACCAGCTTCAACCACCTAATGACCATAAATGACTAGCTTCAACCACCTAATGACCATAATTGACTAGCTTCAGCCAGCTAATAATCATAAGTGACTAGCTTTATCCAGCTAATGTCCAAAAACAACCAGCTTTAACCACCTAATTATCACAAACGAACAGCTTCAACCAGCTAACAACCATAAATGACTAGCTTCAGCCAGCTAATGACCATAAATGACTAGCTTCAGCCAGCTAATGACCATAAATGACTAGCTTCAACCAGCTAATGACCATAAATAACTAGCTTCAACCAGTTAATGACCATAAATGGCTAATTCAACCTGTTAATGACTAAAAACAACCAGCTTCAACTACCTTATTATCAAAAATGACCAGCTTTAATCAGCCAGTGACCATAGCCTAAACCAGCTAATGAACATAAATGACCAGCTGTAACTAACTGACGAGCATGGATGACTAGCTTAAACCAAATAATGACCGAAAATGGCCAGCTTCAACCAGCTAATGACCATAAATGATCAGCTGTAACTAGCTACTGACCAAAAATGACTGCCTTCAACCAGCTAATTTCCATAAATGACCAGCTTCAACCCGCAAATGACCATAAAAAGACTAAATATAAACCATGTAAAACTTTAAGCATCAAATCTCTGAAAAGAAGGTCCAGTTATTAAGTAAAACATGTCCTAAAAGATTGTTGTATTTAATCATATTATGCAACGTACAGTTTTGTTTGGCAGATCTTGCTAAGTCTGATGTTAAAATTAGCATTTACAGCACATGACTTTCCCTCCACAACCCTTTAAAGCCGAGCAGCTGGCGCTGGTATAAAGGCTAATATTTCCACAAACTTTCGGAACAAAAAACAAGGACTGTGTTTGACAACGTGATGCAAGGTGACACTGCAATTGGCAGCTAACGGGGCAAAGGTGAGAGGTGAAGAATAGAGGTCGACCGATAGTGGATTTTACCGATACTGATAACTAAGTTGAGCAGTACCGATAACCGATTAATCAACCGATAGTTTTTCAATTGATAATGAATGAAAAAATAACACTCAAAGTAAAATAGTGCTGAAATTTATTACAAAAATAAACAGTACTGACTGAACCATGAAAATGTATTGTACTTTTAAAAATGAAATAAATATATAAATATTAATATATATTAACTAATATTCTAATTTTAAAGTCAGCTGATTTTTAAATTGACATGGTTTCCTTAGTCCACAAGAGGGCACAATAAATACATAAACCATTCAGCACTGTTATACTACTCCAGACTCAAGCTTCATAATAACAGTGAAATACCACATTGTTTTTTTTTTATTCAGGACAGTTTTATGAAGAGTAGCAATATTCACAGGTAGCAGTGGTATTCGGCTGAACTCAGTGGTGTAGAGGCTCAGACTATGAGCCCAGGCCAGGGCCTGTTCAAACAGATGGAACACAACAGACTGGAACCGAACGAGAGAATCTCGAGACACACATTTCCAAGTTGAACATCTTTCCTGACAAAGCATTTAAACAACTAATTGCTTATTCTGAGAAACGCTTATAAGAGAGCAAGACGCAACGGCCAAATACCTCCACCTACTGTAAGGGGCTGTTCACACCGAACACTTTTGCAACCATCCATTTGTTTTTCTATGTAAATGCGCACTAGACGAAAGTCTTTGTTTCCCTTTGTTTTTTGTTTATTCAGCGTCTCGTGCAGGAGCGCTGTTTTTTAGATGATGTGTCTAATTAAAAAGAACTTTAAAAGCATATTGAGACACCTGCTTTCTGTTAAACTGTATTTGTTGCACTGTGTCTAGCCCTCTAGAGGACGCTCTCATACTGTATAATGACAGTGGACCCTTCCCAGCCGCTCCAGCACTGAAAAAAATCGGTGTGGATTTTTGCCAATAGTTCCAGAAATCTGTTATCGGTGCCGATTAATCGTCAAAACCGAAATATCAGTCGATCTCTAGTGAAGAGCATGTCTGGGTTGCTCGGTTAACACGTACAATGTTTGAAAGGAGAGTGGAACATCTGGAGCTATTTGAGGTCACGGGGTTCTCAGCTTGACAGAAAGAAGAGAAAGTGAGTGTTTACTGTTGCAAGATAGAGGCAAATGGAGGGAGAAGAATGGGCAGGTGGGCTGAATCCCAGATGGAATCACACCAGAAATTATTCTGAGGGAGAAATATGACTGTATAGGGTCCATAAAGCAGTTTTGAAGAGTTTGGAAGATGACCAGATCCTATGAAATTGCTGCTACGCTGAAATGGGAGTAGGTTTTTCTCCCTACATTTTCTTTTTGGGCTTTTACATCTTTATTTGACAGTTATAGCAGAGAGTGACAAAACATGCAGTAGAGAGAAAGAGAAAATGGGCTACGTTGCAGGCCAAACTCAAACATGTATCTCCCACAAGAGAACCACATCATAATATATCAAGAGTTTGTGCTAACGACTGTCTCACAGCAAAATAGATGGGTTTAAAAAAGTGTTACTTTTAACACATTTTAAACTAGATATTACTTAATGAAGTTCCTAAATGAAGGTTGAGGAGGAGACTGCCCATCTAATCTGCCAATTAGTTGCAGGATATATAAACCGCTGCTTACCTGACCCTAGCGACAATCCTTCCGGAATACCTCCACCTCCCCATATCCATCCCCATTCTTTTAAGTGATTCTGGCTATAGCTATTTTCATCCTTCAAGTAGTCCTATAGAGCTTGAGTCGAGCCTAATCCTCGAGCCCCTCCTTTGCGGACAGCAAGCCACATTAGTTTACCCTTTATCACTCAAAGATTATATGGCCAGGTGACCTCGTGAAACACTTATAAGACCACAGTGTGTGTTAAGGTGAGCAATCAGCTGTGGACACATTTTGATGAACTGCATCTCCATCATTATCACAAAGTACAGGTCTTTAGTTTAGTATTTACGACCACATCACCCACTCTGAACCCTTTTATCTTTCTTCTGTCATTCAGTTAATCCTTCATTTATTCTCTGTTTCTCTAAAGCTCCCTCATCTCTGCTGACATTGTTTTGCCCTCTATGCATCCCTTTCTTGCTCCTTCTCTTCTTTCCTTCCCATTCCCTCTTCTATTCTTGCTTTCAGTCTCCTTTCTCCTGACAGAGATGATTCAATCTCTTCATCCATTATTAACAGAGTCTGGAAATGAGTGCTTCACCACACACATACCGATATTTACTACTTCAATCAAAGCTTAGAAATGCAGTATACCTTTTCTTTTTTCTTTTTCTTTCTTTCTTTCTTCCTTTCACTCTTTCCTTCGCTCTTTCTTTCGCTCTTTCTTTCTTCGTTCCTTTCCCAGTGTAATAGTGTCCCTACATATATATAATTATGATAAGAAAGGCAGAATAACTTTATATTCCCACAAATTCTCTGGTGCAATAAAGTATTGATTTTTCATTGGAAATCCATTTTAATTTATCTGCATTGTTTTAGTAAGAAAATCAAATTTGTAATACGATTTGTCCAAATTAATGATCATTCCTCCAACAGCAGATCTCTCATGTCAACTCTCAACCTCCAGATGATCTAATGCAGAGAGAATTGATCAACACTGCAGTTAATGGCATGAGCAGCTCATAAATGTGGGTCTCCTGGGCACCTGATGTCAGATATACGACCCCACTATCAAGATATGTTGGATGAGAGTGAGAGTGAGAGCGGGTGGAAATGGGAGATTGAAAAAGTTGTTGAGTCTCTGAAAAAAAGACAGATAGAGAACCAAAGAGGGTGAGATGTATACACGTTGATACAAACATATGAGAACAGGAAGGACAGTTTAAGAACTAAGAGGTAAACAGATTGTTGAAGAAACACACACACACACAAAAGATGGATCATGGAAAAGGAGGAAGCATGTCCTTGCCCTCATATATCAGGGTGCAGCTGCAGACTGCTGTAATAAGGACAGATGAGGGCATTATAATGGAGTTACAGCACCCACCTGTGCAAGAACTTAATGATCCATAAACACACACACACACACACACACACACACACACACATCAGGACTGAGTCAACAGAGGCTAATGACCCTTCAATGCCATACAGCCATTGTGCACAGCTGTTGTTTCCACAAAAGGACAGTTTTCAGGACTAAACTTCCCATACTACAATAAACCATCAGTTGGTATCAACCACCTTTCTAAAATTCTCACATCAGGAAAACACAGTCAGAGCATCAAGCATCTTTCTACAACAGTTTAGACCTGAAAATGAGCTGGCACTGCCAGCTATGTGCTGGAAGTCAAAAACTGGGGATCCAAACTTGGGGAATTCGACACAACTTGCTTTAAAAACTTTAAATTATTATTATTATTATTATTTTTCTCACATCAATCTACACTCCACATCCCATAATCACAAAGCAAAAAACATATTTTCGATAACTTTGCAAATTTATTAAAAAGAAAAAAACTGAAATATCACATTGACATAAGTATTCAGACCCTTTGCTATGACACTTGTAATTTAGCTCAGGTGCATCCCATTTCTCTGGTTCATCTTTGAGATGTTATTACACTTTGATTGGAGTCCACCTGTGGCAAATTCAATTGACTGGACATGATTTGGAAAGGCACACACCTGTCTATATAAGGTCTCACAGCTGAAAATGCATATCAGAGCAAACATTAATCCATAAGGTCAAAGGAACTGCCTGCAGAGTTCAGAGACAGGATTGTGTCGAGGCACACATCTGGGGAAGGCTACAAAAACATTTTGGCTGCATTGAAGGTTCCCAAGAGCACAGTGGCCTCCATAATTCTTAAATGGAAGAAGTTTGGACAACGAGGAATCTTCCTAGAGCTGGCCGCCCGGCCAAACTGAGCAATCAGGGGAGAAGGGCCTTGGTAAGAGAGATGACCAAGAACCTGATGGTCACTCTGGTTGGGCTCCAGAGATCATGTGTGGAGATGGGAGAAACTTGCAGAAGGACAACCATCACTGTAACACTCCACCAATCTGGGCTTTATGGCAGAGTTGCCAGATGGAAGCCTCTCTTCAGTGCAAGACACCAAAAAGCACCTAAAGGACTCTCAGACTGTGAGAAACAAGATTCTCTGATTTGATTAAATGAAGATTGAACTGTTTAACCTCAGTTCCAAACATGATGTCTGGAGGAAACAAGGCAGCACTCATCACCTACGCAATGCCATCCCAACGGTGAAGCATGGTGGTGGTAGCATCATGCTGTGGGGGTGTTTTTCAGTGGCAGGGACTGGGGGACTGGTCAGGGTTGAAGGAAAGCTGAACGCGGCAAAATACAGAGATATCCTTAATGAAAACCTGGTCCAGAGCGCTCAGGACCTCAGACTGGGCCAAATGTTCACCTTTCAACAGGACAGTGACCCTAAGCACACAGTCAAGACAATGCAAGAGTGGTTTAGAGAACTCTATAAATGTTCTAGAGTGGCCCAGCCAGAGACAGGACTTGAACCCAATCGAATATCTTTGGAGAGACCTGAAAATGGCTGTCCACTGACGGTCCCCATCCAACCTGACAGAGCTTGAGAGGATCTGCAGAGAAGAATGGCAGAAAATTCCCAAATCCAGGTTTGCAAAGCTTGTCACATCATACTAGGGCTGCCCCCGACCAAGATTTTCCTAGTCGATTAGTAGGCGTTAGTTTAAGCCATTAGTCGACTAGTCGTCGCATGTTTATGATTTTAATTTAATTACTTAAATATATATATTTTGGGGGGCATCAGAAAATTGTTTGAGTTCCAGGGCTGAGAAAGAATGTTATAAGTAACATTGCTAACACTGTTCTACATTACAAGCGCACACATAAAGCGAGCCGCAGCGACACCAGCAAAAGCGGTAATGATTCTGAATGGTTCGGAAAAACTAGCAAGGAGACTGTCTGAACATTTTGTTAATTTATAGAGAGAAACGCACATTAGGGTTGTGTTGACAGACGATGGTCTCGGGGATTGACGATGGTCAGAGTGATCGCCAACAGCTGATGCCTTTGACCATGTCAAGATGATATTTGGCTCGTCTTCCCATGTATTAAATTATTATTATTATTATTATTAGGCTATTATTATTATCAAATTAATATTACAAATAATTTGCCTGTAGACACACAGACACACGCTTGAAGAAACACACTTTATTATATTATTAAGAACAGATGACAGGGGGCCTGGGTAGCTCAGTGGTAAAATATGCTGGCTACCACCCCTGGAGTTCGCTGGTGCTAGTTCGAATCCCAGGGCATGCTGAGTGACTCCAGCCAGGCTTCCTAAGCAACCAAATTGGCCCGGTTGCTAGGGAGGGTAGAGTCACATGGGATAACCTCCTCATGGTCGCTATAATGTGGTTTGTTCTCGGTGGGGCTATTTAACTATTTTACATAACTAAACCTGGTTCCCGCCATGAATATCACCATAGAAGCTGGCATGGCGTAAAAAATGAAAGAAACAAACAAACAAACTTCACTAAATTGGACCTCAGATCTGCTTACAACCTCATCAGAATACAAGAGGGTGATGAATGGAAGACCGCCTTTCTTACCACCAGGGGGCACTACGAATACTTGGTAATGCCGTACGGACAATCCAACTCACCTTCTGTCTTCCGGTCTTTCATCAATGAGGTCTTCAAAGACCTCCTGAATCAATATGTGATAGTCTACATAGATGACATTCTGATCTATTCCCGGTCTATGGAGGAGCATATTGACCAAGTAAGGAATGTCTTGTCACGTCTTCTCCTGAACAATCTTTTCGTCAAAGCCGAGAAGTGTGAATTTCATGTCCTTTCCACCACATTCTTGGGGTATAATATTAGCCACTCTGGAGAGGAGATGGATCTCACCAAGGTAAAAGCTGACATTGACTGGCCCACACCCACCACAGTAAAGGAATTACAACGATTTCTAGGCTTCGCTAACTTCTACCGCAGATTCATCCATAACTACAGTACCATTGCTGCACCCATCACCTCTCTTCTTAAAGGTAAACCAAAGAAGTTGGCATGGACAGAGGCAGCATCAACCTCCCTCAATAGACTCAAGTCCAGTTTTACCTCTGCCCCCATTCTCAAGCATCCCGACCCTCAACTTCCCTTCATCGTAGAAGTCGATGCCTCTGATACTGGAATTGGTGCTGTCCTTTCCCGACGTCATGGAAACCCAGACAAACTACACCCCTGTGCATTCTTCTCCCGGAAATTAACATCAGCAGAGCGCAATTACGACATCGGTAACAAAAAGTTACTATCTATCAAGGCCACTCTAGAGGAGTGGAGACACTGGTTAGAAGGCGCACTTCATATATTTCAAGTCATCACCGATCACAAAAATCTGGAATACATCAAGGAAGTCAACAGATTAAATCCTCGCCAGGCCAAATGGGCACTCTTCTTCACTCGGTTCGATTTCACAGTCACATATCGTCCAGGAAGTAAGAATAGTAAAGCTGATGCTCTGTCACATATCTATGAATCTGTTGAGACACATATTAGTCCAGAGAGGATTCTACCTTCCTCCATCATCATCGCACCCATCCAGTGGAATATCATGGAGGAGATTTAACGCGTTCAACAAGAGGAACCTTCTCCTCCCGAATGTCCCGCTGGCAAAGTGTACATTCCTTCCAGTCTACGCAACAGAATTATTCAATGGGTTCACGCATCACTCTCCTCTGGACATCCTGGAATTAACCGTACTATTACATTAGTCAGGAACTCTTTCTGGTGGTCAACACTATCCACTGACATCAAGAACTATGTAAGCGGGGGCCTGGGTAGCTCAGTAGTAAAATACGCTGGCCACCACAACTGGAGTTTGCTAGTTCGAATCCCAGGGTGTGCTGAGTGACTCCAGCCAGGCTTCCTAAGCAACCAAATTGGCCCGGTTGCTAGGGAGGGTAGAGTCACATGGGGTAACTTCCTCGTGGTCGCTATAATGTGGTTTGTTCTCGGTGGGGCGAAAAGAAAACCACATTTCCTGAAGCAACCACATCATCTTGTGTCGCTTCTATGACACTTTCATTTCACGTGTTAGCTTGCATGTTTGGCTGGGCTTGAACCACTGACTTCCAAATTCAAAGTCCAACACTCTATCAGGTCATCTACTGCACAAGCTAATCAAACTGGGAAAAGTGTGTAAAACTGGGTGAAACTGTAATACAAGCATTAAAATGTAAAATTTTTCAAATGATGCGTAATAGTAAAAGTATTTCGATATCATAACATGCAGTAGCAGTGTGTGAATAATAGTGTTAATACAGTCATAATCAGTGATTTATGTGAAAGTGAATAAAACGCACAGTTGATGTAGTGCCTCTAGTGTTAATTTCACCAGGAAACTGTGACAAAATGTAGAACGCAGCACATAAAATTCAGTTTGCAAAAATGTAGTTATAGTAACGGTCATTCAATGAGACTAATTTTAGCACATTTCTATGCATTTGTTAGGGTGTTCTGGGTTGTTTCAAGATTGTTGCTTACTGGCCCATGCCAAAACAGCCCACCCCCATATCTTAATGATATTTTGGTCCCTAGATATTAGAGGTCGACCGACAGTGGATTTTAACAATACTGATAACTAAGTTGGTCAGTACCTGCTGATAACCGATTAATCAACCAATAGTTTTTAAAATTGATACTGAATGAAAAAGTAACACTCAAAGTAAAATAGTGCTGAACTTTATTACAGAAATACACAGTACTGACTGGACCATGGAAATGTATTGTACTTTTTTTAATGAAATAAATATATAAATAATATATTTTAACTAATATTCTAATTTTAAATCAACTGATTTTTAAATTGACGTTGTTTCCTTGGTGTTACACTTATACTGATTCCTACTACTCCAGACTCATGCTACATAATAACAGCGAAATACCACATTGTTTTTTTATTCAGTACAGTTGTATATAGAGTATCAATATTCACAGGTAGCAGTGGTATTCGGCTGAACTCAGTGGTGAAGAGGCTCAAACTATGAGCCCAGGCCAGGGGCTGTTCAAACAGATGGAACACAACAGACTGGAACTGAACGAGAGAACCTCGAGACACACATTTCCTCGCACATTTCCTCACCTTTCCTGACAAAGCATTTAAACAACTCATTGCTTATTCTGAGAAACGCTTATAAGAGAGCAAAACGCAATGGCCAAGTACCTCCACCTATTGTAATGGGCTGTTCACACTGAACACTTTTGCAACCATCCATTTGTTTTTCTATATAAACGCACGCTAGACGAACATCTGTGTTTCTTTTGTTTTTGTTTATTCAGCGTCTCGTGCAGGAGTGCTGTTTTTTAGATGATGTTTCTAATTAAAAAGAACTTTAAAAGCATATTGAGACCTGCTTTCTGTTAAACTGTATTTTTTGTGCTGTGTCTAGCCCTCTAGAGGCCGCTCTCATACTGTATAATGACAGCGGACCCTTCTCAGCCGCTCCAGCACCGGATGCAATGGGGAAAAACTATCGGTGTATATTTTTGCCAATAACCAATAGTTCCAGAGATCTGTTATCAGTGCCGATTAATCAGCAAAACCGCCATATCGGTCGACCTCTACTAGATTAGCTCGGGTCCCGCTTTGTGTTCAAATCCCTAACCTTAGGTATATGAGCAATAGTAATATTGATGCTTGCCTTAACAAGTATCTATAATTATATTACATTTTTAAAATATAAATACAATATATTAATTTTAATATATTTTTATCATAGGTCAGCATTAGCCAAGTGAAATATAATAACATGAGTGTCTTGTCTTCTAAATTGTTATGCTTAAAATGTCACCCATTCCATTCTTCTGCACTCTTTTGGAGTAGAGGTTGAACGATTTTGTTGATAACTAAGGTGGTGGGAAAGGCTGATAATTGATTAATTGGCAGATTTGATGCATAATGTGGGACTTTTAACTATGAACAAGTCCAAAACACACCAGGGACTCTTATTTTGAAATGACGGAGACTGAATCCTGTTGCAATGCTCTATATTAAGTATTAAGCAAATTAAGCTTTTTATAGCTTATATGAAGGGTTTTGTACACATATATTTCACCATATAGGGTTAAATGATGAATAACGTTTATTATGATTCACAAGACCTGAAATTGGAGATATGATGTACTGTATGTGCTGACAGGGCACAATTCCATATAATTGCATTTTTCTCTGCAAAAACTATCGGTAACTATCGGCATAGACTTTTGCTGATTACCGGTAGTTCCAAAAAGCAACTATCGTCATTAATCCACAATTAATCAGTAAAACCGTTATATTGGTCTACATCTATCATGGAGCTCTTCTTTCATGCTCCCTGTAAATATGCATACATTCAGCCAAACAATACACACACTCCTCCAACCAACAATATTACCATCTCCCTTACGAGCATTACAACTTGCTGAGGTTAGCAAGTTGATTCCTCCGTGCTCAGCGGCTGTCCCACTGAACACAGTGGTTCAAGTGTCTCTCTCTATTACACAGACAATGTTGAAAGCCTTCAGAGAAGAGAAACCATACAACTGTACATCATTACTCACTGCACCCCACTGCTCTAGTGTCAGGCTTTGGAGCCGTGGTCAGTACAGCAGTAGACAGTGACAGAGGAAAATGTTATTGCTCAAAGGTTGCCCTTTCATTGCACATAAGCCTTTGTCTCAGATGTTTCTTCTAAAAATCCCTTAAGAGAAATAAAAGCAGCCAAAATGAGACAATTGTTGAAATCCAGTAAGAGTAAAGAGCTGGAAAACTAATGTGGGTACAGAATAGCCTATATAATTTGGTCTCAGATTAGTTTGATAATACATGTTTGAGTTCATATCACAATCTCTGACTTTGGATTGCAGACTTTAGAATCTTGGCAAATCTGAACACAGTTTGAGTCATTGTTGAGATCTCCTCTGAAACTCTCTTCTAAAATTGTCTTGTGTAATTTGATTGGCTGTGCAATTGATGTTCTCAGAACCAATCAAAATCCATTCATAATGAAGTTACATGCTACAAGGAGCTTGTTTGCTGCCTAGCTTATATGTTCCTGATGGGTTTGTGCCATTCGTAATAAAAGCCAGTAAGAATAGTTTTACTGTAGTTCTTCTGTACTTCATTTGCATAATTTATTTGAAGAATGGGTCCGGTGAATTGAAATGCTGCAGACTGCATGCAGAGTAGAGGCAGAAGAAATTATACCACCTCACAAGTCTCTTCCAGGCATTTTTGAGTTAATCTTCCTCTGAAGCCCTACAAAGACCAAAATGAAACCACATGCACAATTTGAATGCAGATGATGCATCGTGAATTTGCGCAGCTGTTACAATGACTTGCGACATCATCATTTTTGGTACATCTGCTTGCAAGTTAAAGGAATGTTCTGAGTTCAATACAAGTTAAGCTCAATCAACAGCATTTGTGGCATAATGTTGATTACCACATTTTTTTACATTACAAAAAATGGCCCAATTCACCTCCATTGTAAGTGCCTCACTGTAACCCAGGTTTTTGCTTTTTTTAAAGAAAAGGAGGGACGAGTTGAAATGAATTTTCTTAATCAATATTATGCTACAAATGCTGTCAATTGAGCTTAAATTGTATTGAACCCGGAACATTCCTTTGGTGCACTAAATATGCAAGCATTAGGGTAATGGACACTTTTGGGGTGAGGAATAGGGTTAAAGGAACAGTTCACATGAAAAAGAAAATTCTGTCATAGTTTACAGAGCCTCATGTCGATCTAAACATGTATTACTTACTTTCTGTGTATGGCTTTCTCCTGTACAACTTTCTGTCTTTGATGTTGGACTTCCAACAAAAAAAATTGAACTTATGGTGAAAAATAAAGTAGGAATATCCCACATCTAATTTTCAGTGGAATGCAGCATTTTACGTCATGTACGTGAACTGTGGTTGAATGTTGGTGTTGGTTGGTCCGATGGCCCCTTCCTGTCTAAGTGGACATTTCTTGGACACAATAAGCTACAAAAATATGCACAGACCTGCTGATATTCAAATGTCCCTAAGGCATTAAAGTAATCAAACTTCAAATTCTGATCATGCCAAGGCCTTTTTCTTTATTCGCTTCTCACCCAAAGCATCGTATCACTTCAGAAGATCTGGATTCAACCACTTGAGTCGTATGGATTACCTTTATGCTGCCTTTATGTCCTTGTTGGAGCTTGGAAGTGTTGCTCCCCACTGGCTTGAATTGTATGGACAAAAAGAAATCACATCTCCATCAAAATAACTTCATTTGTGTTATGCAGAAGAGATAGAGAGTTATTCAAGTTTGAGTATCTTTAACACATTGTGGTATTTCATGGTGAAGTACACTTTTCCACACACTCCCTTATGATACCACAAACAAAAGACAGCCATCTCCACTAACATGAGAGCAGCAATGCAAATATAAAGAACAGGAAAAACACAATAGCTGTGAGCAGTGCCTGCTGAAGCGTGTCAGAAAAGCATGTATTCCTCACCACCCTCACTGGGAAATGTCTTACAAACAAACATATGATTGACACCGGTGATCCCAGAGTCACTCTTCATGGCTGAGAGGACAGGAGTGGATCAAGCAAGGGAAAAATAGAAAATAGCATATATGTTGTAACATGTCAATCAGTGACTTAAAGAGCAAATGGGGAAAAGACCTTCGGGATAGACCCCCTCTTCCCTTGGGATAAGATGAGGGATAAAGCATCATTCCAGACAATGAAATTGCATGACAGTACTGTGTGTATTATGCCACTGAAATCCTTCCTTTTATTAGGATAGTTCACCCAAAAATGAAAAATCTGTCACAATTCACTCCCACTTATCTATATATTTAGCAATATATATTAGTGTGTGGTCACAGGTGTTCATATACATCAACTGTTTTACAACAGCTCAACATTTGCCTCATCCAATCAGACTTTAAATTAGAATCTGTTTTATATATCACCACTTTCCATAAAATCTTTAAAAGCATACACACTGCACAGCATTTCCATTTAATTTCCTCCCAATTAACTAAATGGAACACCACACAATTCTGACCACACAGCAGATACAAATCACCTACTGCTGAAACTACAGCTCACAGAGATCCTGATGCACTCTCTCTTCGTCAGCTCTCAGTGGAGACAGTCGAGTGCACATCACACAAAAATCACATATAAAACCTCTAATCACCTCCCCGCCACGCTGCCGCTGTGCCTCTAACTCTCTCTAATGAGCCCCTGTGGATCCAAACGTCAGCAGGCCTCAGTCAAAGCAGCATCCCCAGCCACTCCCAGAACCAATCAGATCAGGGCGGAAGTGAAAGGTGCCCGGAGAGATGCCACTGCTGTCAATCTAGTGGTTTGGGTGCTGATGCCTGTTATGCAATTGAAACTGTGCATGAAATCATTTCCATTGTTTTTAATCACATTTCATATGTACACTGAGCCAACTTCCTCCATTCAGATACATATGCACCTCACACTATTCATTTAATATAGAATCTGCAGACTTTATATATATATATATATATATATATATATATATACGGTAATAAAAAACGTATCATTAAATTATTAACAAACGAACATCCGTTGGGATGTGCAGAACTTTGAAGTGTCGCAGATTTCATATGGGTTTGTCAGTGCCGGCCTTACCTAATAAGTGGCTGCATAGGGCCCCCGCAACCACCAGGAGGGCCCCTACCATATAAGTATAGACAATATATTATTTGAACTAATTGTAAAAAACACTGGCCACCAGTATTGAGTAACCTTACTTTTAAAAGTAACTCGTTAGAATATTGCATTACTCCTTAAAAAAAGTAACTTAATTCATTAAAAAGTTATTTGTAAGGAAAGTAAATTGTTATGTTACTTTTGCGTTACTTTTTTCTCACAACCACTTTCTCTTTTGCAATGCTATGCATTCCATACAAATAAGCCATGCATTGCATACAAGAGATATTACAGGTCATGCTAGCTACTGTACAACACTCATGTCAAAATAACAGCTATTTAGAAAGTAGGTCTTCACATCATATTTATAATAAAGAATCAATAGCATGAATATGCATGATTTGTTTTCCATCGACATGGCAGCCAACATGAATAATGAAGTATAACCACTGCCTTACCTAAAGCAGCAGTCCAACACTTGAACCTGCATCATATATGTCATCATGTGCTGTGCCCATCGACAATGCCAGAGTCAACTTGAGATGTTTTTCAAAAGTCAGGATAAAATTCAGTGGGGAATGCCAGCCTAATATGTTCAATGAATAAGTCTGATGAATAAATGAATATTTTTCACTTAAGTCATCTCAGTGCACACTTGTTTTGAGTTGATCCACGGTGCGTACAGATGCCACAACTTCAAAGGTGCATGTTGATACAACCTGAATGGAATCATTTTTAATGCTACCAAAATGTCATAAAAATGGTTTGTTTCATAAAGTAGTTTTTTTTATTATAAAACAAAAATGTAGCATATTTTTAGAAACCAAGACATTTTCTCTGCATACACAATCGATGTAGAACGTTGCTCGGAACGACTGATCCAGAGTCTTTTCTCATTCCATTCTCCCAGTTATAGGGAGCTGTAACACAGAGCAGTTTGGCTGCATAAGTCAGTGAATTGAGCGAGTATTTCATCATGCCGTGGCCAGTGGAAGGCTAGTCTTATAATCCCTCTGCCTAAACGCGTTTACTGATTTTTTTTTAATGCTGTGTGTATTTACACATGAATCAACCGGATGTTGACCTCATATTATGCTAAAACACGAAATGCACATGCGCATTAGCGAGTTGATTGACAGGTGATGTCCGTATCTAAAAGGTGATCGTCTCTTTTACCTGCAAGGCGGGACTTCCCTTCTACATCCGTTGACCATTTGGCGCTAGAGCTTCTTGGTTTGGTGTTCCTTTTTGATTTCTCCTATTCATTTAAATAGAAGTGACTCGTCTCTGCAAAATAGTCTCTGGCCTCACACTGTATAGAACTACAATGCAAATCATGCACTACGTCTCCTCCCTGAAGTTTGCACACTTTTACTACTGATTTCTTGCAATACAGGGACAGTAGAGGTTTACAAATGCAATGTGCTACTTTATTTTAAAAGTAACTCTAATGTTATAGTCTAAAATAAAAATAAAATATTGTGTTACTTTACTCGTTACTCAAAAAAGTCAATCTGATTACGTAACGTTACTTATATCGCGTTACCCCCAACACTGCTGGCCACACATCCCGCCTATATGCATGACAAAAATTTGATGGAACCTGTCAAAAGTATGAAAAAAATATGATATAATCATTAAAGAAAAGGCATAAAGATATGTGAATTTGACTCTCTATTTCTTAAGAAGTGGTGTGGCGACATTTGTACGACAGGTGGCTATCAATACGGGCGTCCAGGTTCAAATGCACCTTTTTCCAATTTCATTCTTCTCCCCATATTCATCCCATGTAAGTGAAGACAGACACAGACAGTGGCTGTAAACCATCTGAGAGTTTTCTATTTTAAAGTTGCATCATTCAAACACAGTAGTTTTCAGTTACCAATGCCACTGTAGAAATTCACTATGCACAGTAAGCCAGGATTCATTTAATCCATGAATGAAAGTGATCAATAACAGGGCAATTACAGGGATTATTAATTTGTCCATGTGATTGGTGTATTTGGTTAGTTAAAAAAAAAAATATATTCTTTCATTTTTGTACTTCTGAAGCAATTATACCTGTACTAATAAACTACAGTTGATAGTTTTGCATTTTTCAAGCTTTATACTTTTGAATACATTGACTTGTTTATTTGCACAGTATAAGCTTGCTTATTTATTGATGATGAGTGCGTTTAATTAGGTGTTCCTGTAGGTAGAGGGGCCCCATTTTGAAAATCTCCATAAGGCCCCCAAAATGCTTGGGTTTGTGGATAAGCTACAGGTCCTTAGGGCACAGGGCACTGCCCCATCTTGACGTCATAACCATACAATTTTAACAACCCTACTGGGGAGAAAGTTTTGTGTTCTGAAAGTTTACATTGTACAGCCTATATTTGTGATAAACTTGCATCACACGATCCAGTCTCAATCTCTGTGTGAAACTGCACCTGTCATAAACACATGAACACACGTCAACACGATCTTATGTTCTCATTATAATTATAACTCGTAATAATGATTTATGATTTTGTTCCACATATTTTCGAATTTTCTATGTATGTGCCTGTAAGGGGGTTCAGTGGAAAGGAGGCGGCGAGAACCGGCTTGACAACTTAAACAATAATTTAATAGACAACTTAAACAAAAACACACAACCATAAACACACAGTACAGCTGCCTGTAATTCTCTCTCTCCCGAACTGTCGTCCCCGGCCGCCTTTATCCCTCGTGCGCCCCATCAGGCTGATTGGGGACCGGGCATGTGTCATTCCAGCCCGGCCCCGCCCTCCTCGGCTCTACACTGCCACCACACAGATTCTGAAAAATCCTTTATGCGTTCTAGACAAACGTGTGCAGGTAAGTTTTATACTGAGGTGAACATTTTGAGAGGACTTGAGTCGCAATGTGTTCTTTGTTAACGGTTTCTGTCTTTTGATTTGCTCATGTCTCTTACATTGTCAGTGAGCATCAGAAAATCATTCTTACAGTATGACTTTAACCATGTATTATGCACCACCGACCAAATGGCGAGTTGATTCCTCAAACTCCGTTATTCTCCCTCGCTATACCACATCTACAGAGTCAGAATATTTGTATGAATAAACAGAGTTATTTTGCATTATAATAGATTTGCGAGTACATGTGACATGTTTTGAACGTGCACATGCACTCTCTGAGCGAGAGCAGAGAGATTTAAGAGTGCGCATCCAGTTTTGAACGATAGCAAAGGAAATTCGCGTGTGAGCGCAGAGATTCGTGCTCGCGCAGCTGGTACATGGCATGACATGCATGTGATCTCATGCCATAAAAGGGCAGAACGCAAAAATGAACTGTCGTAACGAGTCCTCTCCTCCAAGTCAGAATGCACCCAATGCTCGAGTCCAAGTCCGAGTAACTAGTGTTCAAGTCCAGGATGAGTCACGAGTCATCAATATCGCGACTCGAGTCAGACTAGAGTCTGAGTCCTGGACTCGAGTACTACAACACTGCCAGCCAGCATGTTAAACGATTTACGATACTTCTGTTCCTGTTTGTGCACATTTGTAATCAACATTGCAATAGCTGACTGCTATAACTCTTTGAGCCCAAAACAGGTAGAACTAGGGATGTGCCAGGGTATTCGACTAATTGACTAATTGTCCAGTGGGGTCGACTACTAACATTAATATTTTTATTTGTGGTGGTTTAAATGGGAGACTCAATGGGAGACTCAATCCTCAAATTAACTGAGAAACAAATTTTCTCAGAGCATTTTTGCATGATTATAGCTTGTTGTGCTTAAAAGTAAATAACAGTCAGCACAGTAAAAACTTTTGCAAGAAGTTTCGTTTCTTTAATGCTTTAAGTTTAGTCCATTTATGCACCACTGCTGTTTCAGCCATCAAAGTGCTGCCTCAACAACATTACAACATTAAAAGATGATCACTGTCGGACGTTAAATCCTGTTCCTATGTTCTTGGATTTGTGAGGTGCTTTGGAGAGATTAAAGGGGTCATGACTCTTTTTTTTATAATTTTATTACCATCCACTTATAATGTCAGTAAAGTTTTTTTTGCACCAAAACAGTCATAATTTAATAAGACTGTATATGATCATTTCCCACCCAAAATCTTCAATTGAGTTCAGCAGATGAAAGAAAGTCATACACATCTGGGATGGCATGAGGGTGAGTAAATGATGAGAAGGAGGTGTGTACAAAGAACACACACACACACACACACACACACACACACACACACATACAGGTAGATTGCGGGAAGGTAACCCTGCAGCTTATTGGCATTAGGTTGAAAAACAAAAAAAAATATTATTGCCTTTCCACTGAGAAATAAGCATTGTAGTCATTAAATATTTGCTTGGTTATATCTAAATCTCAACTGTCTTGGTTAGTGCAGTATCATTTCAATGTTGCGTGTCAATTAGGATTTCAGAATGTGAAACGATTGATTGCTCAGTCAAAGCTGTCAATCGTGACCAAAGTCCTAAGATGTATATCGTACAGTGTGACACAAAAGACCATTGATGTTTCTCAGTCTACCTTGACTTTAAAGCAAGATCTCATTGTACAATATTGTACAATCTGATAAACGTAAAGGAGAGAGAAAACACAGTGTGCACTGGACTGGAAAAGTGAGGCCTTTGGTTTCAGACACCACCAATATCTCCCCTTCTTTCTATCTAATCAGAAGTGTCACAAATGTTAAAGGTAGCAGGTTGTGATGAAAAGTCTGCAGAGAGCACCTTGATCACACCTAGCTCTTTTCCTTTTTTACCTTTTCACTTATTCATTTATTCATGTCTAGCTTCCTCGCTGCTTGGAAGGAGAGAGTATCTAGTTAAAGTACAGCCATTAAGGTCTAATGGGAGAAGAATGCCACTAACATGTAAAATGACCTGTGTTACCATTTATCATCTACCATGAAAGTTTCACCTCTAACTCTCTCTGCCTTTCATTCCCCCTGAATGTATGTTATTGTATCCTGCAACCTCTGTACTTTCGCTTTCTCTCTCTGTGTCTGTCTGTCTCTCCCGCTGTCTCCCCCAGGGTCTCTGTGCTGTGTCTGTGACACATAATTAAATGTGAAAGGGGCTCTCTGGGCATACAACTCTAGCCTGGCGGGAACACAAAAGGCAAGTTGTTGGTGACACTTTGTTGTGACCCAGTAAAAATGCACACAAAACCATGCCACACATTAACTCCTGTGCAATGAACTAGTGCAGAGAGATCCAGTGGACATAACTCAAACTGTGGCAAAAACAATGGTTTAAGGGGTAATTTTGACATTTTTGAAGTAGAAGAAAATGTTTTATTCATTCTGTTTTAGCCTTTTGACAAAGAAATTCCTTTTTGCTCACAAATTTTCTGCAAAAAGCGCAGACCATTGTCATGCACTATTGACTATTGATTAAGTGACTAAAAGTTTTGTTTTAATTTTGTGTCTTTACATGGAGTTCTTAAGGTACAGCAAAAAATGAAAAAAATGTCTAATGTCCACTTAAAATGTCTAATGTCCACTTAAAGGCGCACTTAGTATTTTTTTTTTTTCTCATTAAAAAGTTTTACTCTTAAAGAAATGAATTGCAGTATTGAAACATAAAATTAGGTATAAAATCACGAGCACTCACATGAGATGAGGACTCCAGTCATATTATTAAAGGAATAGTTCACCCAAAAATGAAAATTCTTTCATCATTTACTCACCCTCATGCCATCCCAGATGTCTATGACCTTCTTTCTTCTGCAGAACACAAATGAAGATTTTTAGATGAATATCTCAGCTCAGTAGGTCCATACAATGCAAGTGAATGGTGACCAGAACTCAGAAGGTCCAAAAATGACATAAAGGAGGAATAAAAGTAATCCATATGACTCCAGTGGTTAAATTCATATCTTCTGAAGCAATATGATGGGTGTGGGTGAGAAACAGATCAATATGTAAGTCTTCTTTTACTATCAATATTCACCTTTGACCAGTCCCAACCAGTAGGTGGCTGAATATGAAAGTGAAAGTCACTTACACAGCAGAATGTGGAAGTAAAAGTGAAAGTGTAGATTTAAAGTTAAAAAAGGGCTTAAATATTGATCTGTTTCTCATCCCAAACCTATCATATCACTTTTGAAAATATGGATTTAACCACTGAAGTCGTTTGGATAACTTTTATATTGCCTTTTGTGCCTTCAAAGTTCTGGTCACCATTCACTTGCATTGTGAGGACCAACACAGCTGAAATATTCATTTAAAAATCTTAGTTTGTTTTCTGCAGATCAAAGAAAGTCATACACATCTGGGATTGCATGAGGGTGAGTAAATGATGAGAGAATTTTAATTTTTGGGTAAACTATCCCTTTAACCTTATATCATTTGTTTTATTTTACATAGGGAGGGTCCCCTTATGGGGGTTGCCATGTTAGGATCACATGACCAGCCGAATACTACTTGCTTAATCTCAGTAACCACCCTGTTTTCACTCTTGGATTAAATTAATCATAGCTGACTGTGAACAGAGAATTTCTACAATGACTGCAGTAACTGAAACTATTGCATGATTGAATGACACTGCCTCCACGCCCCTAGGTGTCAGTGTAAATCCAAAACTACAAACATACAATTACTGAGTGCACCTTTAGGGAAAATTCTCCAGGTACTTTGGTTTCCAAACACCTTCTGCACATTTGAGATTTTCCCAAAAGTGGCTTTATGACATTGAGATCCAGTTTTTCACACTTTTGAAGGCCAAAACTAAATAAAATAAATAAATAAATAAAAATAATAATAATTATCTTTTATTTTTATAGAAATTCTACAATTCTGAAAGGGTAAACTTATGAGACAAAAAGGGGGAAGCAAACTTATGCACTAGTATCTGACTGAATCCTAAAGATCATTCTAGAAATAATGCATTCCTGTGGACCTTACCACATCTTTAATATATCTTTAAATGTCTTAAATGTCTTTTTTTTGCCATCAACTAGTGATAAAAATTAGGCAATATGAAAATGAAAACTGCACAATAAAAATAAATAAATAAAAAACTTGAAAGGCTTAATTACAGAAAATTTCACAAAACAAGATCATTTAAGAACCTTGGCTTGAAATAGTCAATACAAAACAAATCACTGAAAAGTCTAAAGCCCTATTCGGACGGGACTAGTTTTCTTCATGACGTTCGAGTTAAAATTATTATCAAATGACGTCTTTGATTTCATGTACTGATTCGGACGGGACAAAGATCTCTGTGTTTGTTACGGAGGTGGGAGTGTCTGTTTTCTAGATGTGGGCGTTACAGAAAGTCGAATACATCAATTTAGGTGTTAAAATGAAACTGTTTAAATTTAAAATTACTTCTCATTTAAAAGAAATCTAATAATAATTAATTGATTTAATTTTCAAGTGTTTATTATGTTTTATAAATTACTTATTTTAAAAAGCCTATTCAAATCAACTTCACATGAGTTCATAGAAGTGGCTGCTTATAATAAACCCACTAAAATAAACAAGACTAAACAGTAAATTATTATAATTATAGCATTATGTAATTGATCGGGGAAATTAAGATGAGTATCTTGCCTGACGCTGATTTTACAGTGGCCAGTCTGAGAATTTATTGCGATTTGGCTCTCCATGTTGATTTTATTTTCGTATTTTTTCGTCGGATGGCAAAAAAAAATATGATATCCATATTGAAAGGTGCGCTGCAGGCAGAAAATTAGCACGCATAAGTACTATCTTAACGGTAGTTCATGCAGGTCAAAATACTTGAGGAGATGCATTGAGAAAATTCTGTATCAGCAATCACAGGCATTCGCATTCAGATGGGATTAGAATTCTCAAAGGATCCTTGAGTTAGCCGAAAAGCAGTAGGTAATTTGCAAAGGTCGTGAGAGATAAACACAGACTTTCAGATTCAGATGGAATTAAAATCACAAAGTATGCCTGTTAAACACAAATTTCCCTGACTTCCTCAGGAAAAACTAGTCCCGTCTGAATTGGGCTAAAGTCACAGATTTTGTGTAGGAAAACCATCAAAGACTAAATATAAAGATACAGTTCAGAATATGTGGCGTAAAAAAAAAACAAAAAAAAACAATGAATTGCTAAAGCAAACAGTTGGCTTACCTATGGTCAAAATCTCCAGGATTTGCAGCGGATATCAGGTTGCACATTTCTTTATTGAGAAAATGTGCAACGTACACATATGAGCTCATCGATGCTGTCAACAGTAAATTAATCACCTGAGTTTGAATTTCAAGAATGAACCAATCCCGTTTAAGACACCTGAACTTTGAACGCTTTTGAAAATAAATTGTAGACTGCTTCCTTATGGCTGCCTACTGTATCGCTCTTGTAATCACACCAAAGTTAATGATAATCCACATTTATGACAGCCAGTTCAATATTCATACATAATCATCATACACACACACACACACACACACACACACACACACACACAGATATTTGAAAGTTACTTTCAATTGTACACGCAATCCTATCAGTGTTTTCAATACACCTCAATGGCTGCAGTGTGATTAGCAATAGTTCTGGCACAATAGCAGTGTCTTGGGACTTAATTAGAGCCTAAATAATTTTGTTTGAGGCAACACAAAGACTGAAGGGAACAAATTTCACAAATTCTTGTCAGACTTGCTATTCTGCATACATAATTTGAGTAAACTAAATGATGCTTTTATTGCTGGAACTGGATGCTTATGGACAGTTGTGAACAATGTGATAGAAGGACCACATTCATCACACTCATTTTCTGCTCTTCTTTCTCTCATTCACTATCTCCTTCTTCTACACACTAATTGAATTACTGTTGACTGATTAAACTGCAGGGCAGAGGAGACAACAGCAATCTAGCATGTCTTTGTGATATTTTCACTACTTTCCATTATTCTCCACTCCTCTCCTCGCCTTTACTCTGTTCTCCTCTGCTGTACTGCACTATCCCCTCTTTTATACCAAGACTGAGCGATATGGCCAAAAACATAATCTTTTTTTTATTTTATTTTTTACCATTCGATATTGATATTTACCACAATATACAGTACACTTTATACAATGAATGGGGGAGGAAATGCATTTCACATTTGTTAGTTTGTTTGTTAGTATACTCTGTTTAGGATTTAATTCTACATAAGGTGTGTGACCTCTTTTCGATGAAATTTCATCTTCTTCAGCAGACGTTTGACTGAACTGAAATATATTGCATTTTCATTGCTGTCTTGTTTGGTACACAACAATATCATATTAGCCGGATTGCAAGCTAGCGGCTACCTAGCCTCATTGCCGGTTTCCATGACAGCAGGGCTATGTAGCTGCTCACCAGCTAATACTTCCTAACAGCCTGATTTCATGACTGTGTTTCAGTTAGCTAGTTGTGTGTATAACTTTGCTGAAATGCTTGCATTTTTAGCGACACGTACCTGATCCGATCTTCTAGATGTAGAACATAGGCAAAATATTGAAAATTACTCAAAAGTTTATCACAGATATCGAAAAACCGTTTTAACAACCAGTCCCCTACTCTATACTGTACTCTCTTCTCTATTGTGCTCTCCTCTTCTCCTTTCCTCTCCTACACTCTTCTGCTCTACTACTATACTCTACTTGAAAATACATACTGTTCTGATTATACTGCTCTCTCCTCTACCCGACTGTCCTCTACTACACTTGAATATACAGTACTCTGTTATACTCTTCTCTTTTCTTCTCAACTTTCCTCTACTATACTGAACTCAACTATACTCTATTATACTCTTCTCGACTCTCCTTTACCTTACTATACTCTACTACATTCACATACTCTTCTCTACTTGACTTTCCTTTCCTTTCCCTTACTATACATAACTCAACTATACTCTGTTAGGCTTTTTTTGACTCTCCTCTAGTTTACTACACTCAGCTAAACTCACAAACAAAAGAGTTTCTGTTCTCTACTTTACTATACTGAACTCAGCTATACTCTAATACACTCTTCTCGACTCTCCACTACCTTACAATCCTCCACTAGGGATGCTGCAATTATATGGTTTTACTATTAACTGCGATTAAAAATGTCATGGTAAGAATTTAGAATCTACAGTTAGAAACCGTGATTTTTTTGTATTTTTATTATTATTTACACGTGGCAAAATAATTAAATATAATATATAAATATATAATATAAAAGAGTTCATATAAAACTTTTGTGCCTGGGTGGGTAGTGGGAGCTGTTACTATGGTTACAGACGGTGTCCGTGTGGTGCTTGGACAGGTGTCGCAGACTGAACATGAACTTTCAATGTTCAAGGTGTTCTTTCAAGGTGCATTTGCGTGTAGTTACTATCAGTGTGGTAAACTTTGAGAAGTTGCGTCTTAAATCCTCATTATTTCAAGAATTGCTTGTGTACAAATCACCACATTCAACAATACATTTTAATTTGACTCATAATAAGACTTTAAATAGCCTGTTGAAAGCAATGTTTCCATTATTATGCATAGTCCACATGTTTATTTGTAAGGTGTTGAGGATGAGCATTTTTGTGGAATTTGTTGCAGACTCTTCTCGACTCTCCTCTACTCTCCTCTACTTCACTGTTTTTTTTACTTCACTATATTCTTTTACACTCTCCTTGATTCTCTTTTACTTTATTATACTTAACTATACTCTATTATACTCTTCTTTTATCTACTCAAATCTCCTCTACTTCACTATAGTGAACTTGACTATATTATATTCTTCTTGACTATCATTTACTTTGCTATACTCAACTATACTCTAATATACTCTTTCTGAATCTCCTCTACTTTGCTATACTCGACTATACTCTGTTACACTCTTCTCCCCTCTACTTGACTCTCCTCTACTTTACTATACTAAACTCGACTATACTTTATTACACATTTCTTGATTCTTCTCAACATTACCATACTCGACTACACTCTATTATACTCTCTTCTACTCAACCCCCTCTACTTTACTATACTGGACAATACTCTTTTTTACTCTCCTTTCTTCTACTTGACTCTCCTCTATTTTACTTTACTGAATTCAAATATCCTCTATTATATTCTTCTCGACTCTAATATACTTTTCTACAGTATACTCGACCACATTATACTCTTCTTGATTCTCCTCTACTTTGCTATACTCGACTACAATCTATTATACTCTCTTCTACACGACCCCTCTACTTTACTTTACTGAACTCGACTATCCTCTATTATATTCTTCTCAACTCTACTATAATTTTCTATACTTGACTGTACTCTTTTATACTCTTCTTGACTCTCTTCTACTTTGCTATCCTCGATTATACTCTACACTCTTCTCTCTTCTACTCGACTCTACTATACTAAACTCGACTTTACTCTCTTATACTCCTTTTGATTCTTCTCTACATTACTACTGTATACTCGACTACACTCTATTATACTCTCCTCTACTCAACCCCCTCTACTTTACTATACTGGCCTATACTCTACTATTAGATTGTTTTCTCCTCTACTTTCCTCTACCTTACTATACCCGACTATATAATACTCTTCACATGTCTTTTTTACTTTACTTGATAACCTCTATTATACTCTTCACTCTTCTACTTGACTCTCCTCTACTTTACTCTACTCCACTACTTTATTAGGCCTAAATAGTAAAGGCTTCTCCTCTCCTGTACTCTTCTAATCTCTTATACTCTCCTCAGCGTTAATCTTCTCTACTCTACTGTACTCTCCCTTCCTATATTTTTTATACTTTTTTCTTATCTATCCTCTGATATCCTCTTTTGTATTATACTCTCCCTCCTTCACTATACTCTCCTCTTCTATCCTCTACTATACTTACATCCCCTGTATTTATCCTACTCTCATTTCCTCTCCTCCTTTTCTACACTCTACTATACTCTCCTCTTCTGTACTCTGCAATACTCAGATCACCTCTACTCTATTCCCCTCTATAGCCGCCATTCGACTGAGTATAGGGTATGCTGGAGAAGGGAGAGAAACAGGGAACACTTGATCTGAATTTTAATGATAACTGCAAGCCAATTTCATTGCCAACATTTAATGCTGACTATTAAATACCAAAAATCTAGACTGTCAGCAAATCCTGTTGACAGTCACTTTTAAATTCCTATGGGTGTAGCCCCTGTGCTGAGGTCAAATGACCTTGTCCTTGTAAATCTGGACACATCCCTCATCTAACAATGACAGTTCCAACTGTTACCCACTTTTGTAGCCAGCTAGCTGTTCCAGCAGTGGAAGAATCAAATTAAAATGTCCTTCACTGACCTTTTAGTGAAATTACAGCATTACTGAACAATGTGTGTGCCGCACTACTGAGGGGTGTTAATGAATTCTAATTGAGCTTATGAGTTCATGAGGTGGAGTTGCTCTTTTACAGCTTAACAAGAATGAAATTCACACTCCTTCTGCTTCTCTCTCCGTTGCTGCCTTACCGTTAACCCAATTTTATTTTTGTACTTGTTAGAATCCTCACATTATTTGCGAAAAAAGCTCAAGAGGGAAGGCTGAGGGGGGAAAAGGTGTCTAGCATCTGTTGGAGGTGTGTTACCCTAGCAACCATGCTGTTGGCAACAAAAAGTCTCCACAGCAGGTAGCACGAGGGTGGAACTAATAATTTTTTAAATGGGAACTCAAGGGGAAGAAGTTCTGAGAGAAAGTGCCGTCATTACAAAAGGAGGAATACAAAATGAACCAGTGCTTTCCCCCTTAAAACATACCACAGTGAGGAACTCTTTCAAGGAAAAAAGTGTGCAGTAGCAGCTGTACATCAGAAAGTGCAAGCTGCATGCAGAGGCCAGTGAGTCTGAACATAGAACCAGTCAGCCTCACTTGCCCTCATAGTAAGCAGATTACATAGGGGCTTTTCACACCTCAGCATAGTGACAAACAATATTGTTTTAAGCTGTCATTTGCAATTTGGAGGGTAACAAAAGATGGTTCTTAAAGAGGGTAGGGGTAGAGTATGGAGACCAAGGGGAGAGATTGAGGTTATTGGAATGAAATGAAGAAAGAATATAGTGCCTGACCGATTGATATTAGCCTTTCACAGATATATCAGTATCGGCGTATATGTTTACCGACGTGCGCAGATATGAAAACTTTTTTTCAGAACATATAATGCAGAAAACAATGCTTTAGAATTGGTGTAATAACGTAGTTTGTCCAGCAGAGTGCGCTCCGACTCCACTGTTTACAGAGCTGAGCTGACGGTGGTTCTGGTGACGGTGGTTCTGCAGACAGTGCGGATTAAGCGGTGCGGAGTTAAGCAGTGCGGAGTTAAGCGGTGTCTTCATGGTAAGTTGCTAACTAGTTTGTGAAATACATACTGGAAAGTTAATAAACAATGACCCCATCATTTTCCCTTTTCAATATAACTAATATAATGTTAACCCTGTCCCTGACAACCATGTCACTCATATTTATCACATCTGTTTCTATGTTAGCCAGCTAAAGTTTGTCAAAGCATCTTTTTGCAGCTCAGCAGACAAGAGTGCGGTGGTGGATTGTGTCTGTTGAGTGTTGATTTCACACTACGTTGTTACCTAGTTGGTGATACGCAATGCTGGAGAGTAAATAAAGTCCATCTTTTGCTCTCTGTGACAACGAGCTTATAGCTAACTAGCTAACCATGTAGCTACTTTCATTGCTTGTCAGCTGAGTGGAAGCTAATGTGTAAACATGTATTCACCAAACTGTTTTGTTCAGGAATCGCAGTTTGGTACCCTCTTCAACCGAACAATTCCAGTCACTGCATTTACAAAATGTAATATTTAAAAGTCTGGTTTTCCACCGTTGAAAGTTTCCCCTGAACTTATATCGCAGAATACGGTGTAACACCGCTGCTGCTGTTTATCTCTTGACTCGGCATGTGTAAATGCTTCTTATATTATAACCTGCCCCTAACTGACTGGCAGTATTAAAATAGTCAGCATTTGACTGATACTAAACCGTACTACTGATGTTTATTTAGCTATTTATTGTATTTGTATTTATTCTTTATTTAAATGGTCAGCAACTGACTGATACTGAACATACAGCACTGATGTTTATTTAGCTATTCATAATTTTTTTATTTATTATTTATTTTCTCAGTGTTCATTTCTAGAATTTGTTGACAATGTATAATAATAATGTAAAATATTCTTTGATAAAAATATTTGTTTAAGAAAGCAGCCTTCTGAGTACCTTTGCATAGTCAATATCGGTGCACAATCAACACAGAAAAGGTCTGTTTTCATTCAAGCTCAAAAATTAGATATATTGGCCAGCTTATCGGTAATCGGTGAATTTTCCCCCCTCTAAAATCGGTAACGTATCGGTCTCAAAAATCCTATATCGGTCGGGCTCTGAAAGAATGAGAATTTGAATTCACAGAATTTGTCTTTAAGTGCATGTACATTAATTAAGAATGTATAATATTATATGTATTAAACAGTTCTAACATGTAGGATTTTGTTCTGAAAAATAAAATAAAAAATATGGCAGTCAATAAAACACTGAAGTCCAAAGTATGCACATTTCGTAATCAGCAGAGTGCTCGAGTACTGAAGCATGCAGCCAAATTCTTCTAACCATGCATAATTTGAACGTGCAGAATGCACATGCACCTGGAACTGAGCTGTCACTAAGCCCCGCCTTAAAAGCTCTTCTGACCAATCCTGTCTTAGCAACTATTGCCCTGCCGCCATTACTCTGACACGTGTTTGCTATTTTCCAATGAAAGCCTATGGAAGTAATGTGTGTTTGGGTAATTTTAAGTGGGATTTTATCAAAATAATTTAAAAATATGTTAAACACGTTGTTGCTGGTTCATTTGTAATAGTGACATGAGTTCCCGGGAGAGGATACCTCAGTGTTTTTCTTTCTTTTTTAAATGTAATCTGGAGAAGAGCATGTTATGGATTAAACTATTTCAGCCCTCACTCCCAAATGAACATATAACATCTGCAACAACACCTACATTTGCTCCAAGGTAAATTAAAGCTGAACGCTAATTCATTTATGTATTGATTCAAGTCATAGTAATAGCGATAGTAAATAAAGAGTTCACAGCATCAAAATGAGTGTGTTATGAGACGTTATAAACAGCTCTGATAACTTGTGCTAATGTTATTAGATGTTTAATCACTTTAAATGAAGTTTTGCTCTTTTCAAGTGGCTGTAATAATTGTTTGCCTTCATTCTGATTCACAGTCTCCACAGTTTTTAATCAATTACTGTGTAATTTAACAATTTCTTTTACAAAAAACTTCAGCTAAATATGCATTACAATGTCACTCTTCATACCAGCTCACTTAAAAATATTATCCATTCCGTTTATGAGAATATTCTGCCAAAAACCACGCCGTCCACTGCAACTCCAATTCATTCCAAAGTGGAGTTCTGCAGAGCTTGTTAGAGCATGCTACAGTAACCAAGGGGGGCTGAGCTTAGCGAATGGTCAATTATTTGCATTAATACGTCGGTCCACAAGGTGGCAACACTCACAGTTGTGCTGTTGCTTTCACGGAGAAGTGCTAGAAGATGTAATCGCCGCTAAACAACAGGAGACGGATGTGGAAACAACAACAGTGGATATGCACGTCAAGAACACGTGAGATCAGGAGATATCTGCAATTGTATAAACCGAGTCTGAAGGTATATAAAGACATCTTTATGGATCTAAACTCCTGATAGAGAAATAGTCTAGTTTCTCATAGCAGTCGTAGTGCGCATGCGCCAACCGCCTGTGCATACGCGCACAGTCACATGAAGTATACTTTGAAAGCCTGAGCGTTCGACTGTACGCAGACGCTAAGCGTTCACGTCAAAACCAAAGTAAAAGGTTAGTAATAGTATAGATCTAGTATAGATTGTGAGAGACAAAGTAAATTCCAATATTTATTACACTTCTCTGGAACACTTGTGTCTGATTGGTCAATCACAACATTCTGCAGTTACTGTAAATATTGTGATATAACTACCATAAAACTGTTACATCATATGTGTGCATTAATTTTCAATAACTTGACAGTGTGGAGTCAAATATCCGCTACTACCACTGTTAACACAGGTACATAAATAATATTTTTATATAGATTTTTTTTTTTAATTCCTAAAACCTGCTTTTGTGTACTTACACCATTTGATTAAGAATTTAGCGCCCTTACTAGTTTGCAAATAACTAGGCTGATATGGTAATATGATATCGCCATGTGACAATAATATGGAACTGTAATGCTGTCAACAAACCTGGAACTACTTTATAACTGTGCAGTTACAGAAAAGTTATCAACACCTTGGGAAGTCCAACCAATGAGAATCAAGAATTCAGCAATGTCAAGGTATAAAATGACATGAACAGTCTTGTACTTTCATCCCCCAAAAACTGACCTTCCATCCATGTCAAATGTAATATGACATCTACACTTAAGAAAGCCTTTACTCCATAACTTAAGTGTTAATATATTGAATCACTCATAAATCCCAATGAATGTTCTCAGATCTAATAGAAACAAAGTCTTCTGGAACAGACTTTATGCAAATAATAAATCCACACACAAAAAGCTGGCCATTGTTATAATATAGATGCAGGCATCCTTTTTTTAATCTGTTATTTGTGTCTTGACATTTATCACTATCTCAGTTGTTCTGCTGTCATATGTGATAACAAAAGCGCCATAAGATCCTCATTATTAACCACAGCCAAATTACAGTGTCAAAGCCAAATTACCCCAACCTGGCCAAATCACCACACTGTGACCAGCCAAATTACTGCATTAATGATATAATGCTAATGAACTCCAATACTCTACACATACCTGAATGGCCACAGCCAAAGATAAACACCTTGGTAAGCTGACACTGTCAGTTACACATAAAAATTCAAATTCAATGTAAAGAACTTGGATGTCTATACTTCCCTCACCTTTGATTCCTGTATGCAATCCATGCTTGGAATCCCCATTATATTACATTTGTTACCAGACTAAATCTATTAAGTGAAGACAGCCCACATCCAGTCACTGCTGCATTGTCTGTTAATCCAACCCTGGAGCGTGCCATGTGGGGGACCCGCTTGTATGAAGACCAGCTGGTCCTGGCTTTCTTGGTAAGAAATTGCTCTTTGTCGCAGGCCTGGGGCAGATTACACCTGTATCCACCATTTGTCTGACACAATGTCTTTTAAACCAGACGGCAGCCTTTCAGATAAGCTAGGCTGACTATCAAGCAGCAAGAAGCAAGACACATATATAAACCAGACCAGCAGACCAGGCCGAGAGTCTGCTTTCTGCGACAACTCATAAAAAGCAGCAGTCAATGGGCATCAACAAAATACAATAAATAAACCAGCAAGAGAGAACAGTAAGGCATTGAGTGGCCTCCATGAAACCAATCAAAATGTCAAAAAAAAAGAGGGAGGTAATGTGGGAAATGTAGGAGGAAGAGAGTTTAAACGAGGAAGGAAATGAGTAAGTGAGTGAATGAATGAAAAAAATGAGCCCAAAGGATAAAACAATCCTGCAAGATTTAACATCTCAACTGTTGTTAAAGATGTAAAAAATAGAGAGCAAATGGACACTAGCTCATGTCTCCTGCTTCTCAGATTTTTCTCAGGAGAAAAAGTCCCAGTTTTCTTACATGTGTCTCATCTAGAGTTTCAGAGTTGATCTCAACAATGTCTCAAACTGAGCTCAGATTTGCAAAGATACCAAAGTCTGCAATAACTCAGACTGAGAAAATGAAAGAATAAGCAGAAGTTTCAGAGATGCTCTGAGCTCTGAATTAAATAAAACAGTGAGAAACTTGGATAAAATCAGACAACCAGACATACACATGCAGTGTAGCCTAGTCAGTTGAATCCAAACACACAGAACTACGGCAACTCATGAAGAACAGGGGACACCATATTAAAAGAAACATCATAACGCACATTAAAAGAAACATCATAACGCATTCCTTTCTTTGTGTTTTTGCTTGTTTGTGCTCGGTTCTGGTTTGTGCCGTGTTCGGTATCGTTGAAGCATACATTTTTTAGCAAAGATTAAATCTTTCACCCCATCAAACTCCAAATGCAACAACAAAAATTGTCCGTGTTTGTGTTGCAAATTATTATTTGTTTATAGGCTATATGTGACATTGCTGAGCAAAGCTGTACATAATGTTTATATTAGCTAATTATTCAGATTTGTTTTTTCTCGCAAGTATTCAGCTCTGAATTTGCTTTTATTCGTTTGCCGCGACTTGCGTTGATGGTGTTTGTGTAATTGCATAGGCTTAAATGTTTTCTAATATTACAAATATTTGTTTGAAATTTCAGCGCAATGTTTGAAAACAAGTTAGGTGCCATTCACATGCTGGCATGCGTTGTTGTTGCGCTAAAATTACACGCAGCGCTACAAAAGAGCAAAACGTAGGTGTCTCGACTCGAGATGCACGTTTAACAGTTTAGGTTCTTTTAACTTGACATGGCATCTAAAAACATGAACAAGCTGTCAAAGACGTCCATCTAGCACACGTTTACATTGAAATCAATGATAAAACAGTGCGGACAGACACAAAAATGCGCTCAATATGAACAGCCCCTCAGTGTACGACTAGAACTCTAGAAATGTTTGGTCACACTTACCTAATCTTTATTATTTTTTAAAGCACATTTTTAGAGTAAATAGTCATCAAAACTAAGAAGTAGCACAAAAGTATGGAAATTATGCAGTGACCAAAACAAATGAAATCAGAAACATCTTCTATTTGAACTTCTTCAGTGTAGCCTTTTGTCTATTCCATCTCTGCACACTCTGTTCATTTTCTCAAGCAACTTCATTAGGTGCATCCTGGGATGCTTTTTAAACAATGAATGATTTCATGTGCCGGACGCTTGTTGGCTACTTTTCTTAATAAATAAATAAATAAATAAATAAAAGATTTGTATAGACATCTATAATTAAGCACAATTTATTTTTGAGTACAGAAATAAGCATTTGACCATAAGCCTTTAGATCAAAAGGTTTTAAGGTTATGAGACACAAACTTAGTCAGTGTCATTTGGACTGGTTGTGTAGGCTATATTTATTTTCTATTTATTTGTTCTTGAAATTAATTTTATTTACTAACTTTATAACAAATTTTATTTGATTTGTATTGTATCTTAGTATGTTTTGTTATTGCTGTAGATACATCTAGAATAACTGAGTTTCATGATTTTAGTTTTTTAATTTTCTAAGCTTAAAGTAACCATTTAAAGTGATTTTAATAAGGACAATTTAGAAATTTTACCAAATCAATTTGGGCAAATTAGCTTCTGAAAAGGTGACTTTACGTGAAAGGTGAGTAGTTTGCATCCCTGGTTTAAATATCACACCAAATCTGATATTTCCTGACAGAGAAAGAGAGATGTGTTTGAGTTTGATGGGGTGAAAGATTAAATCTTTGCCAAAAATGAATGCGTCAACAATACCAAACACAGCAGGAACCAGAAGTGAGCACAAACGATGAAGACAGGTGAGAGTGATTGACATGGGGTGTAACGTGATTTCACGGCTCCCAAAAACTATCTTGTTAAATACAAAGAAAGGAATGTGTTATGATGTTTCTTTTAACAGCACAAATCAAGCACAAATGAACTACTCCGGTTCGGAGCGATATGGAGTGACGTCACTGCTCCCGAAAAGTTTCTTGCTATTTCTAGGAAAGATAAATAGTTACAGTGTTTCTTTTAATGGCACAAATCAGTACAAATCGAGCACAAATGAACGACACAGGTTTAGAGCGATTTGGACCACATGGGGTGGAGTGTGACGTCACTGCTCCCAAATACAAGCTGTTGTTTCTAAGGAAGGGAAATAGATGCAAGATTAACAAGTCAGCACAAATCGAGCAAAAACAAATGGCACCGGTTTGGAGCGATTTGGACGACATGGGGTGGAGAGTGATGTCACTGCTCCCGAAAAGCTTCTTACTATATCTAAGGGAGGGAAATACTTAAAGTGTTTCTTTTAACAGCACAAACCAGCACAAATCGAGCACAAATGAACATCACCGGTTTGGAGCGATTTGGACCACATGGGGTGGAGAGTGACGTCACACAGCCAAAAAATTTATGTCTAATATCTCATACACCGAACCAGCACAAACGTTCATTTTAGTGGCACAAATCAGCATAAACACAGCACAGACGAATGGTATAGATTTGGTAATGATTTCATTATATGGGGTGCCAACTTCACGGAGGTGCAAATTGACCATGTCAACGCTTTTGCACAAAAGTCCAGATTTCACTGCCTCTATTGAAACACACAAGATCCTCTGTTTTTAAATTTGCAAATCATGCTGGCTAACATCGATCATCAGGGTTTGTGCAAACATGTTAAGTTCAGGCATGCTTTCACAACATGATCACACGGGATGTCTGCATGTTGTTTCTAATACTTCCGGTACCCTAGGATCGGCCACATTACGCCCACTCACTGACCAGCACCATCTCCCATCAGACATTTTTGCATTGGCTCCGGCATGTATACCTTTCCTTGTGGCACGACTGGAAGCAAGTTGCGTCAGCAGTGTGTAGGACCCGGGTTCAGATACCGCGTTGAAACCAGGAAGTAATCGTGTTCGCATAATCAGTGACTAGCATGCTTCGGAGGCTACATTTTTCCCCTCTAACGTTAAATTTTGACTTCACTGATGGTTAGGTTTGGTTTTTTGTTTTTGCATTCCTCTTCACTGTATTACAGCCAGTAAAGCTGAAAACAGCTCACTTTTGGCACCCCTCCGTGGACAATGCACCTGGAAAACGGAGCTCACACATGCCACTTACTGCTTTGGCCATTGGGGGCAGTGTTTCACATTTCAGTAAGCACAGATCGATTTCAGCTAAAGAAAAGTCAACCTAATGTTTATGATTTCACTGTGAGTCTGGCTGTCATTTAAGCAAAGCACTGTACCAAATGCTCAGAAATTCAGAAATTCATGTTAACTTTTCAATTAAAAATTTCACTCAGGTTATTATGCTGATAATCTAATTTGTAAAGAAAAGAACTTTATTAAATTAAGAAAAAAGCTAAATAAAAGCATTTTCGGAAGTGGACCTTGAACCCCACTCTATGAACTGAAGGTAGTTAGCCGTGTGCACGTGTGTGTAAAAGAGTAATAATGGAAAGTTAACTCAATATAGGTGTGTGTTGAGTCTAAACTTCCACAAGTACCTTTTTAAAGTGCCTCAGTTGATATATTTGAAAATGTGCCCAGTTTTGTTTTTCCAAGAAAATTGCCTTATTAGGTGTTACATCGACATCAGGATCAAAGACAGACTATACACATGCTTTATGGGGTCTCTGGTTTGAATCCCAAATGGCCTAGCCTTTGTGTGTGGTTCTACAGCACAGATATTGATTGCATACACAAACACACAGTGGTACATTCACTGTGTTTATGCAGCAGATTAAGCACTACAGTGTGAATGGGGATAATTTTCCCTATACATCAAAACTCATAAATAAAGAGAAACACACACCACCCACAGCGGGAGGTCTTGCATTGCCAGAAACACACCATGGTGTGTTTACTCAGCCATAGAGACTGAGAAAATGTGTTTGTGTGTCTTGTGTGACAGAAGAAAAGGGTCATACTATTATTGAGCAAAAACAGATAAGCACACAAATAGCTTTATTAGTCATGCTCTGGTTGCATGTAAATGTGTGTGTGTGTGTGTGTGTGTGTGTGTGTGTGTGTGTGTGTATATATGAAAGTGATGTATCAGTGACTGTCAGAGAGACACTTGCAATCTTTCCCTGAGGTTAGACACCTGCCTCCATCCACAGCTGAGCCCAAACACACACACACACACACACACACACACACACAGCAGCTGGTCACTGGCTATTAGAAAATCAGGCTTATTTACATGACAAGAGGCACAGGGGAAAAACAATGGGAAGGAAATGGATATAAAGAGAGACAGATGGTTAAACTCTGCTGTAAAGGCCTTTGCACACCAAAGGCGTTGCAATTATGAGAGGCGAATCACCGATGAATGGCCCTTGCACATAGAAAGCGATGCGAATGATCACCATTTGCACATCCACGCCTTTGCAATATGTGGTGCTAATCGACAAGCAGTTTTACCCCGGTACAGTAGGTGGGGCAAAGCACCTTTCAGCTGGTCTGCCCTCTGCCTATCACAGATAAAAAGAAGAAGTAATTGACTAGCAAACTAGTTCTCTAGCGAGCCAATCGAAAAAAGAAATGAGTGTGTTTCAAAACTTTTGACCAGTAGTGTACATATATATATTAATGGTTAAAACATGTTAGCAATTGGAACAATATTAATCATATGCCACTGTCATGCATACTGTATACTTGTTTTAAGTGCATTTGTTTAAAATCACTGCATAATGCACACACATAATAACTGTTAAAACAGATGTTGTCAACTGGAACATTACTAGTTGTATCTTATTTTCATGTATCGTGTTATACATTTGCTCAAAAATTAAAGAAATAGTTCACTCAAAAATGAAAATCCTCTCATCTTTTACTCACCCTTCTGCCATCCCATATGTATGTGACTTTCTTTCTTCAGCAGAACACAAATGAAAATATTTAGAAGAATTTCTCAGATCTTTTGGTTCAAACAATGCAAGTGAATGGGTGTCAAAATTTTGAAGCTCCAAAAATCAGTATGAAAGTAATCCATAAGACTCCAATTGTTAAATC
The DNA here is from genome assembly GCF_019703515.2 of Myxocyprinus asiaticus. Taxonomy (NCBI): domain Eukaryota; kingdom Metazoa; phylum Chordata; class Actinopteri; order Cypriniformes; family Catostomidae; genus Myxocyprinus; species Myxocyprinus asiaticus. The sequence continues at coordinate 14,678,587 of NC_059344.1, read as the reverse complement.
AATGTCTCCAGAAGCGATTTGATACGTGTGAGTGAGAAACAGATCAATATTTAAGTCAATTTTTACTATAAATTCAGTCAGGCTCCACTTTAACTTTCACATTCACATTCTTCTTCTTGTGTTTTTGGTGATTCACATTCTTCATGCATATGCCCCCTACTGGGCAGGGAGAAGAATTTCAAGCAAAAAAGTGCTTAAAGGAATAGTACTGACTTTTTGTGATTGAGTGATATTTTGAACTTCAAGATTTTGGCACCTATTCACTTGCATTGTATGGACCAAAAGAGCTGAGAAATTATTCAAAAAATCTTCATTTGTGTTCTGAAAGTCACACACATCTGGGATGGCATGAGGGTGAATAAATGATGAGAGAATTGAAATTTTTGGGTGAACTACTTCAGCGTTTAATTTTGGTGGTCAAAACATCTTTTTGTGCTTTGGTGCCACCTGTTGCACTAGTTTTGGTAACTGCAATGGCTCCTGACATGTGATCCAATGCTCATATTTTCTTGGTCATTGTGAAAAATGTTTCGACACTCACAATAAAAAAAGCTTTGCTTTGTTGGCGCGCGATTCTGCACGAATGTTTGCTCCAAGTGTGAATGGCTCATTTGGAATCCATTGTTTCGAATAAAAATGTTGATTGCGGTGAGAAATCGTGGCGAAAATTCATGTATGGTGTGCAAAGGCCTTAAGGCTATTTTCACACTTGGTTCGAATGCTTGGCTCAAATCTGGGCTCGATTCCACAACCCCTCCCGTTGCCCCCACACGTATCTTTTCCATCTACTCAAGCATGCAACCTTGGCATTATCTTTGATGCTCAGTTGACATTTGACGCACACATCAAGAGTACTTAAAAAACTAAATTTTATCATCTTAGAATCATTGCCAGACTCAGATCCTTCCTCTCATTCATTACTTCTAGGATTGATTATTGCAGTGTACTTTTGTTAGGTTTACCTGCAAAACCTATTAAAAGGTTACAATTAGGGCTGTTAATCGATTACAATTTTTAATCTAATTAATTACATGATATCCGATGAATTAATCACAATTAATCGCATACATCACTATTTGCCGAGAAAGGCTGCCCCAAAAAATAATTCAACAAGTAATGTTTAATTATTAGAAATAATCATATTTAAATAATTATAAATATAATATATACAACAAATAAAATAATTTAGATAATAAAATACATTACATAATTGTGGCAGACAAGTACAGCATTGATTTGGCAATGTAAAATGTGGTAAAAATGAAAGCAAAATATTGTTTATTTCCATATCATTGAACATAAGCCTATCATTGGCCTACAGTCCACAGCAATCCATTTTGCAATTGAATTTGTCAATCTGTCCAAGGTAGACTTATTATAAGGGCTTTTGTAAGGAACACAGAATTTTAGGATGCCGTGGAATGCCTCTAGACCCCGGCATTTGGAGTTGATCTCCATCCAGCTGTGTTTGAACCCAAGAATGAGCCCTCATCTCGAGCTGTCTGCAGTCTGTGGCTGCATCCAAAACCAAAGGTAGCTGTCTTGTTGCCTCGCTGCCGTGTCAGTCAATGACTCAACAGACAGCGTTTGCATATGAAGGTACCTCCAGAAACTGGTTTTGGACAGGCTACTGAGGTAGCATAACATCACATCGTTGCTAGGATACCAGCAACTGATTATTACCATTTGGTGTCCACTAAAGGTAACGTGTCTGCTTCTTTCAGGTCAACCGAACCACAATGGTCTAATAATCTAGAACAAAATCAAGGGAGTTTTGGCGATAACCAAGTGTATATTTCATAACTACTACAATACTCATTTCTCGCTAGAAATGGAATCAAAAGTTGGAAAAAGTGGAACAAAAAGTACATTTATACACAAACTGGCTATCAGCCGCCTCTTCGGATGCCTTTTTTTTCTTCAGCTCAACCGTCATGGATCCGCACGCACAAAATTGTGGGATTTCATAGGTAGCGAAGGATACATCTATGCTGCCTTCAAAAATCTATTAGATGACGGTATCTCAGTAGACAGGATGTGACATGAACATTGGATTCGGACGTGCCTTGGTCCCTTCCTACCTACTTATACAGCTTCCGGAAGCAGCATTTTCCTGGTTTCAGAAGCAGCCTGTAAGTGTGGTTTATTGCTTCTACAGCTGCGCTTCTGTACAGCTAGATTTGCGCTTATTGCCCCCTGCTGAAAACATGAAGGTGGTACTTTAAGCTTAAATTGCTCCGATGGAAGGAATATTCCTTATTATGGTCCGGGAAATTATTCGCACTGAATAAATGTGTTACAATACATTCAGAATTCAGCTGGTCGTATTCTCACCTACACACCACCATGTTAACACATTACTTCTGTGCTCTCTCAATTATATCTTAAAATTACAATTATGTCCACATATTGATTTTGAAACTCTTCTTTTAACATGCAAAGCAGTACATGGGACAGCTACAGTTTACTGTATCTCTGTGATCTTGTTTCACCTTACACAACTTCTCACTCTCTCCGTTCTGCTGGCTCCCTTTCTCCCCAGCAGCCCTCCTGTAGATTAAAAACCATGGGGGAGAGAGCTCTTTCCTTTACTGTCCCTAGGTTATGGAGTGCTCTGCCTGTTTTTATTAGAAATTCTCCAACGTTGAACTGTTTTTTTTATTTTTTTTTATTTCCTTTTCTCCCCAATTTGGAATGCCCAATTCCCACTACTTAGTAGGTCCACGTGATGGCACAGTTACTCACATCAATCCGGGTGGCGGAGGACAAGTCTCAGTCGCCTCCGCTTCTGAGACAGTCAATCCACACATCTTATCACATGGCTCGTTGTGCATGACTCCGCATGTGGAGGCTCATGCTACTCTCCGCAATCTACGCACAAATTCCCATGCGCCCCATTGAGAGCGAGAACCACTAATCGCAACCACAAGGAGCTTACCCCATGTGACTCTACCCTCCCTAGCAACCAGGCCAATTTGGTTACTTAGGAGACCTGGCTGGAGTCACTCAGCACGCCCTGGATTCGAACTTGCGACTCCAGGGGTAGTAGTCAGCGTAAATACTCGCTGAGCTACCCAGGGCCAACGTTGAACTGCTTTAAAAACTCATCTTTTTAAAATAGCTCAGGCTATATTGATTAGAATTGTCTCTAGCTTATTAAACTGGTTATCAAATTAGTTACTTAATTGCTTATTTGTCTTATGCTTGTCATTGCTGTTTTGTCATATATTTTTTTTCTGTTTATTCTGTTTTGTTCTACTCTGTTTGAGTTTTGTTCTATTTTATTTTGCTTATTATTTTCAGTGTGTGTGTTTGTTTGTGTGTGTGTGTGTGTGTGTGGGCGGGTTTGGATTGTTTACGAGGAATTTTATTTTAGGTTACAAACTGGTAATTACAAGGGTATTATGCTATAAATGTGGTTTATGAGGACATTTCTAGTGTCCCATAATTCAAATCACTTAATAAACATACTAAACAATGTATTTTTTTTTTTGAAAATGTAAAAATGCAGAAAGTTTTTTGTGAGGGTTAGGTTTAGGGGTAGGGTTAGGGTATAGAATCTATAGTTTGTACAGAATAGGGTATGAGAAAAGCGTATTACAAATAAAATGTATTAATATTATTTTCAAATTGTATTATTGTCTTTTGAAATATGGTACATTTGTGCAATCAATGTACTAGCAGCAGTTGTTCTAGCCAGATAGCAACTCATCAATAGAGGCTCACTTCTGCAAAATAGGCTGGATTGTTTTCAGTCCAATTGCAAACCGCACTGAAGTCCACCCCCGGACCTTCGTTTTTACGTGGAGTCGGTTGTGGTTCCTTCGTGTGTACCCGAGTTCGGAAATTCAAACAAACCAATCCCTGACATCACACTCAGTTTCACACCAAAAGATCTAGAAAGAAGTGCCCTAAGAGATAAATCTCATTTCATCATAAAAGGGCACACATTCACAAGATGAAACATTCTCCCAAATCTCCCACCTTTTTCATAGTACTATTGTTATCTTGGCTACATATATAGACGGTGCATCATTAAAGCAATGTTCCGGGTTCAAACAAGTCAAGCTCTTTTGACAGCATCTGTGACGTGCTGTCGATTACCACAAACAATAATTTCTCATCCCTCAGCTTGTAAATAAGCTCATAATTCACTACCATGTAAGTCTATGTTACCAGTGTCCCATAAGGTTTAAAACAGAAATGTGCAGTTTGTATTTTACAGTAGTTGAAGCACTTAATATTAATTCTTCTGTACAGTTGTCTAAATCAGCCTTTTAGAAATGGGACTAATGTTCTAAGCTGATGAACGTTTATGTATACTAACATACAGTAACTACTTAGGGTGAATTCTGTAATTTATTAAAACAGTATGGTTTCTGAAACCTTTGTGATTTCCTTTTGTGTAATACATGTTACTGGGTTTACTGGCTTTACATGGTCATGACATGAGTGAAAACATTAGATATAACCGAGCAGTCTCATGTGAATATGTATAATGTTTAAGTCTTGTGGCTATACTTTTGAAATATTATGCTGTGTCATCCCCATAGACTTTAATTCTAAATAAATTGCTGTAAACCCTTTTTTTTTTTTTTTTTTTACTAGGATGAGTTAAAATGATTGTCTCTGGTAATAAACAGCACACAACAGATGCTGCCAATAGAGCTGAATCAGTATTAATCCTGAGACATTCCTTCAAATATAATAAACAAAGAACTATCTCTTTCAATTCAATAATCTTACTTATAAATTCTAATTTCACTTACATTCATTCTCTCTATACACACACACATACTGCCACACATGAGTGGTAGAAAAAAGGGTTTGTATTTCATCATCAGCATCTCTCAGGACAATAGCACAGCATGCCACAGCTGGAGGAGAAAATTTCAATTAAAGACACAGATATAGAAAAGTGAAGTTTAAATGGAAAATGTTGCCCTTTACCTAATTCAGCCCATAAACATTCAGTTTCAAGGTTTCTGCATCACCTTCAGATTTTTGAGACGGCAAAATGAGGGAATAAATCCACAATCTGCAGCCTTTCATATTCGTCTCGAGTTCTTCCCCACCCTCCCATTAAATTCATAAGAAGACCAAAAGAAGAGTACACGACTCTAGTGTAGTGACAACAGTAAATCAAATTTACAGCCTCAGGTGAGCAAGAAATCGTTCAAGGACTGACAGAGAAAGAGAGACCTTCATTTCAAAGCCAGCGAGGAGGGTTTACAGCAGGTCAACATATGCAGCACACTTCAGACTGCCTCTGCCTCACAAAGCAATGATTGCTGCCTGCCGCCTAAATATCGGAACATATTCAACACAAGTAAGTGAACACAGTGTCTAGTTACGCAAGCTCGATTTAGTGTATTGTTGCATTCCTAAATGTGTCAGAACGCAATTAAAAACACAACGCAAGTATCGATGTATTCTCAGCATTGCCACAAGGACCGCTACAGCGGACATTAGTGTGAACTG